>NC_090817.1:55754692-56056773 GCF_000390325.3 Nicotiana tomentosiformis
TTGGTTCCCACATTCTTGGTTGATAAATGTTCATCACATCCCGCATCTTCGCTTAGCATATCAACACTAGAACTTTTCGCTTGAACTTGCTCTTCACCTTGCGCATGCTCTCCTCCAACATTTTCATCTGGGACTTTATGCAGTCCATCATGAGTAGATTCATATCAGATTGAGGTTCGAAGAACTCGTTTATTCTATCATATTGTTGATAGTTCATGAATTCAGAATCTTCTTCACCATCATATCTCCTTTTTGATTTGTCAATAATCTCAAACAAATTTACAAACTTTGAATCAAAATATTCCTATACAAAAATACTAACAATAAGTATTCTGAATAAACAATATCATTAGATGGAAAAACAAAATTCCTTATAAATAATCCTACCTTGACTTTGTTCGCAACCTCTTCCACAACAACAAATCGCTCGTTCTCTCCAAACTCTTGAACAACTTCTGTCGCGATCATGTGCCTTTCTTCATTTGTATGCTTTTTAACCTCCCTCATTATCCTCTGGTATAGAAATAAAAACGACACATCAATTTCAAAAATAATAAGCAAAAAATAAAGTATGAAAAAATTCAGACTAAACATGCATGTAGTAAGCAAACACAATACAAAACTTCAGCTACTACAATACTGAAGTTCAGCAAATATAGACAAACAACTTCAGACAAAACATGTTGTATTTAATCAAAAATACAGTATAAAAAACTTCACACTAACTAGGCATGTAGTTTAGCAAACACAATACAAAACTGCAGCTCTAACAATACTGAAGTTCAGCAAATATAGACAAACAACTTCAGACAAAATATGTTGTAGTTAAGCAAAAAATACAGAATGAAAAACTTCATAATAAATAGGTATATAGTTTAACAAACACAGAACAAAATTTCAGCTCTAACAATACTAAAGTTCAGCAAATACAGAACAAAAATTTCAGACAAAATATGATATAGTTAAGCAAAAAACAGTATGAAAAACTTCGGACTAAAAAATCATGTAGTTTAGCAAACATAGAACAAAACTCCAACTCTAACAATAATGAAGTTCAGCAAATACAGAACTAAAACTTCAGGTTAGAACAAAGAACTTCAAACTACAAAACAAAAAAATAAAAAACTTACATCACATATTGTGTTAACTAATTCATCATCAAACCCCATTGTACAACGTTTCGAACGACTCTAGGTATGAGGTGATTCTCCAATTAAAAGAGTTGTATTCATTTCTTTTTCACTGACTCTGACTACGTGGTGATTCTCTAGTTAAAGGAACTAGATTCATTCCCTTTGAACAACTGCGGCTGCATGGTAATTATCCAATTAAAGGCATTGAATTCATTTCCTCTTCGGTAGGAATTATCTCCAATACCCTAAATGTCTGATATTTCTGTTTAATAGAAAAAAGTATGTTAGAAAAAATAAAATAAAACTGAATGTCAATATATTAACAAAACTACAGAAAAAAAACAAAATAAAGAATATTAACTTACTACTGATTACTGAAGTAAAATTGATAAATTTCCTTACATTTAGGCTCCCCCAAGAATGGATAATCTAACATCCTGGGTATCTCAGGGACATGACTGTATTCGTCCTCTTTTAAATATTTGTCCCGAATATCTGGGAATCGCTCAAAGAACCAAACACAGTGGATATGGAAATCCCCCTACACTATACTCAGTTGCATTGCTTTTATTCTTGTTGTCCAAAACATGTTTAATTGAAGTTATCAGCTTCTCATAAGACGCATTGCCCCAAGAATAGTTAGCACAAGCCTGTTCGTCTTCAACAATAGCTGTATACTCCTCCGACACAGTTGCTTCATGTTTTCTTCCAAACAAAATAGACTCAACAATCAGAATTTCCATAAGCTTCACTGCATCTTCATCACTCTCACATACATGTTTGAAATTCATATCATCCTCTTTAAATTCATTCTTTAACATATAAATCTCGAATGTCCTTCAACGTCACACCCTTAGACTTCCCAAGATAGCGCTTCAGAATCTTACTATCTCGTTTAATTAGTTTTTCAACATTATGTGATATGATCCTCAAACAACTCATAATGTGAAAGTCTTCAAGGTTGAATGACACTTCACGACCAAAAATATTGAAACTAATTGTTACTTGGTCATTGGTGTATACGCGAGAAAGGATCAAACAGTGAACCAACTTCACACTACAATTGTAATTCTCCATAGTCATGATATACCGAAATGTACCGTTACTCAGCATATCCTATTGTGCAGGAGTCAAGAAAGTAGAAAGTAGACCCTTCAAATCATGGTTCCCCTTCCAGTAAGCATGGGCATTAAACCAATCTCCAAACTTATAATATCTCTCCCCCGGCTTTGTAGGTACTGCAACATGCATTGAAGGAGTTTTACGTGCTCTAGGTGCTTTAGGTACATTAGGATCTTTAGATGCTTTGGATTTATTAGATGCCATATGTTGAAAAAAACATAACTTGACTCACATTTCGTTTGAGATATAAAAAGTTAACAGGTGGAAAAATGTGACGACCCAATAGGTCTTTTTGAGTACTAGCCCTCCTTTCTGTATTCCAAGACCTCTATTAGCTCCATTTTATGTTTCTCGACTTGAGTTGACTACTGACAACATTTTATGTAAACGACCCCAGATCGGTATTTTGACAATTTTGGTAGGTCCGTACTGTGATTTTGGACTTGGGTGTATGCCCGAAATTGAATTGGAGGTCCCTAGGTTGATTTGACTTATTTTGCCGAAAGTTAGCAATTTAAAAGTTTGAAAATTTCCTAGGTTTGACCGTAGGTTGACTTTATGGATATCGGATTCAGATTTTGGTTTTGGTTTTGGGACTTGGTATAGGTCCCTTTTGCTATTTGCAACTTATTTGCAAAATTTGGTGCAAATCGGAGTTAGTTTGATAGGATTCGGACGCTTAGTTGTGATTCTAGATGTTCTTGAGTTTTCCTTGAATTTCATTCATTTTGATGTCCTATTTATAGTTTTAGATGTTATTTTGGTATTTTGATTACCCGAGTGAGTTCGTATGATGTTGTTATACTTTTGTGCATGTTTGGTTTTGGAGCCCGATTCCAGACGTGTTTCAGATGATTTTGGATAGCGTAAGTACTGCTAGTGTGCTTCAATCTGGTGCTAGGTTGCAGGTCTCGCAATTGTGAAGACGTATTCACAAATGCGAATTTCGATTTTGCAAAGTCGAGCTTGCAATTGCAATGGGGGATTGGTGACGAGTGCAAAACACATACTTAAATTAGGCTCGCTAATCAAATATAGTATAATATAATATCTTATCCACATGGATTGGATTTAAATAGTATTCTCGTAGTTTCTAGCTTGATTGCTATCCAAGATGATCAACGATGGAGATTTATAAGATGTCTAACTAAAATTAACTAAGAATCTAAAGCTATTGACTAATAACAATCAAAACAAGGAATAAGCAAAGAAGGTTATCAATGGGAGAAGATATGGTTTTGATAGGATAGGTGCAAGATAATTTTTCGGAATCTAACTCTAGATAATTCACTTCTAATGTTCAAGTGAGTCTCTCGAATTCACTCAATTATTAGTTCAGACGTTTAGTAGAAACTCCTCTCTCGATTAAGTCTCAACCTCACGAGATTAACCAATTTAAGCTTTGTGAAGATATGCAAGAATTCGTAGTGGATTGGTCTTTAGAAAAACCTATTTCGATTATTCTCCTAACTAGGTTTAATCAATGATTCAACTAGCCTCTTTCGATTACTTAGAAGAATCTATGAACTCAACCAACAATGTAATGCAAAGATATCACAAGTTATGCCTCTCTCGATTAAATGAACAAGTGAATATAGATGCAACAATTAATTCATCCAAAAATGATTCAATACATAAAACTAGAGTTATAATCCACAAACAATCATCAATACACTAAATCCATCAAACCCTAAAGAGAACTACTTCATAGACATGGAGGAATTCATCATAAAACATAAATTCAATACAAACTTGGGTCTTGAGTGAGGAAGGAATGATGAAATCCTTGTGCTTTTTCTCTTCCAACTCCTCCTTAGCTTCCTTAGGTTGAAAGTATGTCAAAAGTCCAGAAAATAATATTTTTCCATGTATTTATACCAAGTAAGGTCGGGCCCAAACAAAATCACCTTTTCCTAGCTAAGTGGGAAACTTGCAAACTTATTCTTTTTCATGTGTCGCACCATGCGTCGCCGGCTGCATCACATCAGTGCTTTTTCTTGTCAGGCCACAGAAACCCAGCCTCTGAACTTTGTCAAACTTCTGAATGCAAAATTGCACTAATGTGTCGCACACTGCTATGCATAGTGCATCGCATTAGTGCATTTTCTCATACTGTTGGTTCTTCCTTGATTTTTGACGTCCAGAAGTGATCCTTGACCCCCGAACATGATCCCGGCTTAATACCTTGGGATTTTACTCATACTTCAAACATTCAATTATTTGATTTAGCTCCACAACATCTACATAACTCAGAATCATTCCTATAAGGCATAAAATACGCAATAAGTGCAAAATACTACCAATTAAAGCTCAACTGGATTAGAGTGCAATAAGCGACTAAAACACAAGATTATAGCCTACCATCAACTGGGCAGGGTAGTCTTCACTTTTGCGAAGAAATATTCGCAATTGCGGACATCCCACGATTCGCAATGGCTTGGTCGCATTTGCGACTGAGCCCTGGACTTAGAAAGCTTCACAAATGCGAACCTTTGATCGCATTTGCGTTTAGATAGGAGAACGCATTTGAGATGTTTTTGTCACAATTGCGACTAAAGCAGGTTGGGTACACAGTTCGCTTTTGTGACCTGTTTCTCGCATTTGCGATGCTCGCAATTGCAACATCCGCAGCTGGAAAAAGTGGGGAAAATCAGGACTTAGCTCATTTTACATCAGTTCTCAACCCTAAACACTCTAGAGACGATCTTTCGAGAGAGTTTTCTTCCCCAAAATCATTGGTAAGCAACTTTAATCTATTTATTTTCAATGACCCAATACTTTTCATGTGTTTTCAACATCAAATCTAGGATTTTCATGGTAGAAATTAGGGGTTTGAACAGAAAATAGGAATTTTGTAAAGTTGAGATTTAGGCCTTAAATTGAGGTCGGATTTCGAAATAAATAACATAACCAGGATTGGGGTGAATGGGTAATTGTGTTTTGATCTGAATCTCGGGTTTTGTCAAGCAAGCTTGGGGTTGACTTTTTCCAAATTCATTAAAGACTGAATCTTTTTCACTCGTGAGTAGGTTCTAAAGCTTATTTTAAATTGTTTGATCATAATTGGTTAGATTTGATTGGTTTGGAGGCTTGTTCAACAGGCAAGGTCGTGGTTGGTTGATTGATTGACTTGGTTGCGGAGTGAGATAAGTGTCGTGCTTAACTTTGACTTGAGGGATTAGGACTTATTGGTCTAATTGTTATGTGAATTATGTATGGGAACGGCGTATATGTAAGGTGATTACGTTGTTATTGGGTTAAATCATGAGGGTAAAAATTATTTTATTGTATTATGTTGTTTCCATGATTATGTTTTCCATGCCGTAGTTAGATTATTACTTCTTTAATTGTTTGTTTTTCATATCTATGGCTTATTTTTAAGTTGTTGGGATTTTGAAAGTTGAGATGAATTATCATTACACTAAGATTGAAGTGAAATAGCTTCCCACCTTGTTTTGTTATTTGGATTAATGTTATTGCTTGGTGAGGAAGAGTAAAAAGCACGAAGGGTGTTGTCGTGCCTTATTTTCACACAATATCATCTATTTGAGAGATTGTGAGGATTAAAACATGAAGGGTGATGTCGTGCATTTGATTGCTTATTATCATTTATGAAATCAAGAGAGGTTGAGAGTAAAACCATGAAGGTTGATGCCGTGCCATTTCATTTATGATAATACATGGTGAGGACGAGAGTAAAAGTACGAAGGGTGATGTCGTGTCATTGTTGATTTCATTGCCTTACTTGGTTTCTGGATTGCTGATTTAATTAATTGCATTATTGTTGTTTTTCGGAAAGGGTTATTCGGTGATTTTGTACTTGCCGTTCTCATCGTACCCCCTTTCTACATATCCCCTCCCATTTAATGTATTAATTGTTCTACCTATTATTTTGTTGATGTATATATATACTTGTACAGGATTTACATAGGTGTCTTGTCATAGCCTTGTCACTACCTTGATGGGGTTAGGCTTGACACTTACAGAGTATATTGGGTCGGTTATGCTCATGCTACACTTCTGCACTTCTTATGCAGATATTGGTGTTGGTCCCAGTGGCGTCTAGTGGTGTCTCTGCTCGGATTCAGCTGCATTGGAGACTTGAGGTATAGCTGCACGACGTCCGTAGCCCTGAAGTCCCCTTCTTTATCCAGTTTACTGTTTATTTAGTTTCAAGAAGCTACACTTTGTTTCAGGTCGTATATGTAGTGTTCTCAGTGCTCGTGTACCTGTGACTCTGGATTTCTGAGAGTAGTTAGCAACGCGTCACTTCTATTAACATTTTGTTAAATTCTGAGTTCATTAATCGTAAAATATCATCATTTTGTAATAATTGTTAAAGATTGGTTAATTGATTTAATAGCGTCGGCTTACCTAGCAAGTAGATGTTGGCGCCATCACGGTCTCGAGGTTGGAAATTCTGGGTCGTGATAAATTGGTATCAGAGCACTGGGGTACTTAGGTCTCACGAGTCATGAGCAAGCTTAGTAGAGTCTAGAGGCTCGGTGCGGAGACATCTGTACTTATCTTCTATAGGCTATAGAGCTTTAGGAAAATTTCACTTCTTTGAGCTTTAGGAAAATTTTACTTCTTTCTTTTTTTATCGTGCGATTTTATTCTATCAGTGAAGTTTGAATCATTCCATTCTTGTTCTCTCGCAGATGGTAAGGACATGCATAACATCCACGGTGGGTCAGGAGCTGGAGCCCCAGGTTGCTGCCACTACCAAGGGTAGAGGTCGGGGCCAAGGTCAAGCCAGAGGTAGAGCTCAGCCTAGAGCACGTGCAACAACACCTATTCTGGAGCCTTAGATCGAGCAGGAAGAGGAGGTTCATGTTCTGACCGTGCCAGTTGGACCAGCTCATGTCCCGTAGGGGTTTATTGCTACCCTGGTACTTCAGAACGCTCTACTCCGCTTGGTGGGCCTTATGGAGAGCATGGTCCAGACCGATGCATTCCCGGTGGCACCAGCTATCTCTCAACCTGGGGGAGGAGCACAAACTCCCGCTACTCACACACTAGAGCAGATGGCTCACGGATATCAGACTCTGGCAGTTTTGCCAGTTGGAGTGGCTCAACCTATTATTTCTGCATAGACCGAGGAGAGGCCCGCGATGTCTTCTGATGGAATAATAAGATTGGACAAGTTCACAAAGTTATTTCCTATTCGCTTTGGTGGCACACCTTCTGAGGAATGGTGGATATTCTTTGACCTTTCTCCTCGCCCTTTTTCTTGATTTCTTAGAAGCAATAGAAGTTTCACCAATTTCTTCAATTGTATCTATTATTATTGGTATAGTCTCTTGTATTTTCTTGATCTTGGTTGTTGCTTATCATTGAAGGAGATAAGAACAAACTTTGTTGGATGGTGTGTTGGTTTTCTATTTGCATTATTAACTGTCCTTCTTCCTGCTGGCCCTCACCAAACTGGTGTGAATTAATTGTAGCGGCATGTAATCCTTGCAGCGTTCCAGATTCTGAACCAGCTGTAATGTTAGAAGGTTGTCGCTCGTTGTCTACTTCCATTATTGGTTGTTCTACTTCATGTTAATACTCAGGAAGTTGTTTTGAATCTATTGTATGGGTAAGAGATCCTTTGAATGTTCCAGATTCCAAAGCAGTTATACTGTCAAAAAGTAGTTGTATTTCTTCGACGACGAAATGAAAATTCTTGAAAGTTGAATCAGTTGTTAGCAAATGTATAGAAGTTCCGAGTTCGTCATTTGAAGTTACAAGCATCTCTTTGCTTGTCTTTAGTTTGATGTCAAACCATACTTTTAATTCATATTTGTTTGCATCAAAATCTATGACTTCACTAATTTTCTTCAAGAAAGTGATGAACCATAACAAGTTTTATATCATGATCCAAGTACTTGTAATCTAAAGTCCATCTACCAGTGAAAGTAACAACAAGGCAAATCGAACTCATCCAGCAGTTAATGAATTAGTGAATGAATACAAAAATCTGAAGTTTCCTTAAATTTTAGCATGAAGCTTAGGTTATATATCTTTGAAGCTTAAGACTTTTTACGCTGAAGTTTTCAGGAAAACACTAATCATTAAGTCTTAAGTTTCCTCTCAGCCTATATCAGACTAGAACAACTTCATGTTATATCAGCATGAAGTTTAGGTTATATATCTTTGAAGTTTCAGACTTTTTAGGCTGAAGTTTTCTGGAAACTACTAGCTATTTTTGTTTTTAAATTTTCACAGTCTGAAGTTATTTTTATATATGTGTGAAGTTCTCTTTCAATATTTTTGAAGCTTCATACCTTTTAGACTGAAGTTTTCATGGAAAACACTAGCCATTTAGGCTGAAGTTTCCTATCAGCCTATATCAACGTGAAACAATTTCATGATATATCAGCATGAAGTTTTAGCTTTATCCTTGAAGCTTCAGAATTTTTAGGCTGAAGTTTTCTGAAAGACACTACTCATGTAGTCTGAAGGTTACTGTGAGCTTATATCAATGTGAACCAACTTCATGCTATATCAGCATGAAGTTTTAGCTTATATATCCTTGAAGCTTCAGAATTTTTAGGCTGAAGTTTTCTGGAAATACTTTTTTGAATATTCCAACAATTTTAATTGTTCAAGCGAAGATGAGGCAGCGAAGATGGTTAAAGTTGCTGAAAGACTATGAGATCACCATTTTGTATCATCCCGAGAAGGCCAATGTGGTAGTCTATGTCTTGAGTACAAAGGCTCAGAGTATGGATAATTTGGCATATTTTGCGGCAGCAGAGAGACCATTACCCATAGATGTTCAGGCTTTGCTAATCAGTTTGCGAGACTGGATTTTTCGGAGCCTAGCCGGGTTCTTGCTGCTAGTCCCCGTAAAATTTTCCTAAAAACCCCAAGGTTTCGTGGTGCCGAGTTAGGCGTATGTGTTAATGATAGTTGGAGGAATGCGGCCTATTATGCGACCGCAGAATTACTCCGCAGGTCGCAGCATGGCCGTAGAGTGAATGAAATAACTAAATGGGTGTCCCCTCTCATTTTTTTAACCCACTAGCCTTCTTTCTTCTTCTTGTAACCCCCCCCCCCCCCCCCGGCTTCTTTTTCTTCTTTTTGGTTCAAATTTTGTTCTGCTACTCATCTTCTTCTTTTTTTCTGTTTTGTAACAATTTTTTCCTTTCCCACTATCTGCTCATCTTCTTTCTTCTTTCTTCTTCTTTTTTATTCAATGAATTTTTCTTTGTTCTGAAAATTAAGAAATTAATTTAGCATTTTTTCATATTTTCTTTATTGCGGTTAATTAAACAGAAAAAAATCTTAAAGGATGTTGAAGATTGAAATGAAAAATTAAAAATAATTAGACAAAGAAAAAAAAAAAAAAAAAGAGGAGAGTAACCCAAGATCAAAGGGATTTAAATTTATAGTGTATCTATGGATGAGAATTCGATGAAAAAAATATAATTAAGAGGAATTTAATAATTAATTAGAGATTTATTAGTGTATTAAATAATGAGTAAGGAAAAATATGTAAATAGACAAAAAGAAACGAAAAGGTTAAAAAATCAAAATTTAGATAATTCCTGACGTGGCTCTAACGTGGCGCTGATATGGCTCTAATGTGGCGCGTGTGTAAAGCACATCACATTGTGAGACTAGTAGTATAGTGTTAGGGTGTTATTTAATTCACTCCAAACAAGAATAGGGGATAAAAGAACACCCGTTTAGTTTAAGTGTTCAAACCTGTTTTTTTGGACAAGTTTAATAGGGTCTTTATATATTTTGCCTTTTTTATATTTTGGGTTTGGGGGGAAACAGTTGGGCTGCTTATAAAAAATAGAATAAAAGCAAACATGAGACATTAAACTGCTGGCGAAGAAATTAAGATGTTAGTGCCAATAAAATTACATCCTGTGATACAGTTATCATCCACTATGACTTCAGTAAATTAAAACAGAACCGATACAAGCGATCCACCTGATAAGATACATCAAACAATTCTTTACACAAATCAGCTTCATAACTAAGTGTTTGCATAAGAAAGCCATCCGCGTTTCGGACGAAGTGCACACATATATACATGGAGGGACAAATTGTCAGTTGGAGATCAAACTGACAACAATCTTACCAGCAATTATTCACATGTGCTGGTATTCAGGATTAAATGCAAGCGACTCCCTGTAAATCAGCTCCTTCATCTGTTCCTCCGTAAGGGCATGCTGTTCAAAGTCGAAGCTAAAGGGAGTCATGCAAATGGGCTCGTCACTAATATCGTGGAGCGAGTTCAGGTAAGGATGTGCCAGTGCACCTTCAACTGAAAAGTACAAAGTACAGAAAAGGGATCAATATCTAGACCAGTTAGTCATATAAATATTCAAGGACATGTAGGACGCTGAAAGGACATCTGATTGCAGCGCCGTAGCTATTTGTAAGCATGGAAAGAAAAGAAATCTCTGGTTAACCAATGAAGAGAGCTAAACATTGAATAGTAGCAAAATGCCATAAAATCCTGCATATCACTTGAAAGCAATACTGCTATTTAACCTACAATTTCAATTCATACCAGGCCAAGGAAGTGACTCAGTACAACTAAAGGTAGAAATGACACCAGTTAGCTGCTTGTAGCACCTCTTTTTAAAACATATCCAGTTTTTAAAAACTACTTAAAGTTTAGCCAGTTTTGGCAAACTTCAGACTAAACCCCTGCTGCTGCTACTGCTGCTTCTTCTTCTTCCGACCTTCGGGTCTGAAGTTGGGCTCTGCCCAAACTTAACTTCATACCCCTTCAAGATATTCCCCCATAGCACGCACCGAAGGAAAGTGACACTTTTAACCCTCCATCCCCCGTCTAAGCCGCCATACTTCTCCACGGTCACCCTTTTCCAATAATCTTTCTCCTCTACCCCAAATCTCCATAACCACTTTCCTAGTGATGCCTTGTTGAAAACCCTTAAATCTTTAATCAAAACTTCACCCCAACACCTTGTTGTGGTGATAGCAGTGTTATCAACAGCGCGCTTAAAGTGCGCTTAAGCCCTGAAGCGAGGCTCAAAACATGTGGAGCGCTTCGCCTCGCTTAGTGGGCGCTTCAGGCTCTAAGGCATACTCTTCCTTGCCAATGAGCGCGACACTAAACAATTGATATTTCACTTTATCGTAAATTTTCTTTAATTTCTTTGTCCATATATTTGGTATCCATGCTTATAGATGTTAGTCTTGGACTACACATACATATTTGTAGTTTTTCTCCATTTGCTTCTTTCTTCATTAAAGCCCACGCTTTATTTGCGCTTAAATCCCCAACAGACGTTAGAGCCTTTTTGCACTTTTCGCCTTTGATAACACTGGGTGATAGTCTCCCGATTTACCAAGTGTAACTTCCTCTCCTTACTTGAAGCATCTAGAAAATCCATCTATACAGGAGTTGCAATTCATTACATGCTTAGCTAACAGGAATGCAGCGGGAGACATACATCTTTAAAATTTCCTTCTTTGACTTATGACCTAAACCCCAAAGTTCTATCCCAACATATTGCATTAGTAAGGGTGACGATAACATTAATTAATCCCTCTGTCCTAATTTGTCTGATTTAACTTGTTTGGTAGTCTCTCATATATCTAGAAACTACGTAAAAAAAAATTAATGAAGTCTAGAAACTATGTAATATGTACATTCTTTTTTTCACCCTTGAAAAAATGACATGGATTGTTGGAGACTCCACGGATCATTGGTACTATGAATATTTTTTATATTTTATGCATCTTTAGCTTATGTATTAAAGTCCTCCTTTCTTTCTTAAATTCCATATCCTGTCAAACTATGCTAAACAACTTGGGACAAAAGGAGTAGCATCTAACCAAGTCCTTCAAGGAATGGATATAATAACTCTTTCGCCACAATGCAAATGATATATCCAGAGAATGGAGCACATACCTTGTTCGCAACATGGTAAATACTATCTATGATGATGATGTGCATGTCAAACCAATGTGTGTGCGTAGTTGGTGAGAGATACTTCTGTTTCTACTAAGTTAGCAAGTGAGAATACTTTGCTTTTTGATAAGTTAGTGAGAGATACTAGTAAGTATATGTCCTCCTTTCCTACTATGATTGATCTCTTGCAAGAAAACAAGAGGACACTCCTATACATTAAGTACATGTTGTAAGATGCAGATGGAGAATTGATTAATGCAGCTAGGAGAGAAACTTGTCTGGAATTTCGCACCTGTTATTCTCCTTCTAGGATCAAATGTCAGCATTTTCTCGACAAGATCAATTGCAGCTGGGTGTACATGTGGAAACTTTTCAGTGAACGATTGTCGACGGTAAAGAGGAAGTTGTCGGATGTATCGTTTTGCATTCTCATTTAAAAACTCCATTTCAGCCTCTGAAGGAGTACCAATCAACTGCAAGAAGTTCCGTCATCAAAATAATTTTACAAATAATCACTTTTATGAATTTGAGGATGAAGTTAAATATTGAGAGAGAGGTTTGGGTCATTATTATGGACTATAAATTTATAATACAGAATAATGATAACTGGAGAGGAAGAATGAAAGGTTAATTTATTGCATCGTGTCCTTCTTGAGGGAGATCATTTAATATATGCATGACCTTGCTGAGAAGAAAACATAGTTGATCACTTGTAATTCTTCATGTCTAGAGAAGCAGTTGTTCAAAAATCAAACTACATTCTGTCTGTTCTTTCTCCTTCAAGTTTCCTAGATTTACAACTTGATGTTTCTCTTTGTTTTAGATGAATTTGCAAAAACTGGTAGTAATTGTAAACATCGAAAAGGTGAAACGGGAAAAAAAGTCGACAAAGGAACAAAAATGTAGTAAACTCATTTTTTTAATGTGGGGGGGGAAGTGGTAGATATTGAATAATACCTCCATAATAAGACGCAGCTGGTGTACGTGATCTCTACCAGGAAATAGGGGTTTCCTGTCCATCAATTCCGTGAAAATACAACCCACTGACCATATATCAATTGCTGCAGTATAGTCAGACGAATTTAACAACAGCTCAGGTGGACGATACCATCTTGTCACAACATATTCCGTCATAAAGTCAGTTTCAGAAGTGACACGAGCTAGCCCAAAATCACATATCTTTAAATCACAGTTGGCATTCAAGAGGAGATTGCTAGGCTTCAAGTCCCTGTGCAGAACATTCGCAGAATGTATGTATTTCAACCCACGGAGGATCTGATACAAGAAATACTGCACCCAAATATAGAAGTATCTAGTTTTAGTCAGACAAATTTTGACACGATAATGCATCATAATCAACATAGCACAATGTGCACTAATATGAACAAGGACCATAGGTAAGAAAGACAACAAGCATTATTTTCACTCCAAGCACCGATATCAAGATTCTGTAATATTCAGCATAACTCCAGGCAAAGCAATGAGAGTGTAAGGTCTTGAGCAAAGCTTAAATTGAAAAAAGCACACAATTATCCACAGGACTTAACTCTCCTCTGAGAACATCTACAGATTGAAATTTGTAACTAATACTACAAGAGTATCCAACATACTGACATAAGCCAAGGAAAATAAAAGTGATCCTGGCAATGCATTGTATGTTTAAGTGGACTCCATTAGATTGCAAAAGATTTTTCTTTTCTGCAATAATTTTTTAATTTAGCTCCTTCATCGGATATGTCTGCTGTGGAAATTGAAGCTTTGAATGAACTTCCTACTTCTAACTCAATCATTAACTTTCTTGATGATGGAATATTTCTGTTTATGCTAACCAGAAAGCCTCATATATATACAAAGGTAGACAGTTTCTGAAACAAATATGATTATCTGAAAGAAGAGCCAATAATCTATGATGGCAGTCTCACGAGTGCTATAGAATTTTACGGGAAAAAAAGGGACACATAAGTTCCACAAATTCATATGAAAGTATCTTCCATCTCTTCAAAGATTCTTAGCCGCTTCCTTCTCAAAAAAAAAAAAAGATTCTTAGCCGCTTTCTTTCCATATGGTCCACAAGAGTGCCAAAGGTCCACTTCCCAAGATATACTCAATTTCCTCTTGAATTGGAAACATCCGTCATTACCCATTCAAATCCAAGCAAATTAGAGTACTCCATAACCGATAAGCCATTTGATAATAAAGAAATAAAGTGGTTCATATCTGATAGGCTAATTGAAATTATTAGGTCTAGCTCATTAATTCTATGTCGTGAAACTGGCAAGTTTTATATATTAAAACAGCACTATGACATACCATAGGAACGGAATGTTAACTTAAGTCCATTTAGAATATGCTACACGCCTGAGGTAGGGTTTTATTCCAAAACATAATTTGTAATTGATAAAATGCTAGTACAACCAAACCACACAGAAAACTTGGTTGGAAAGAGTCAAACTAAAGTAAAGGGGGTTGCACTAAGGACTTATGATAAGTTGGATAGAATGGAACATTTGAACTTGCATCATTGGCCCCGGGGGATTTCTTGGTTATTAACAAAGGATCTAAATGTTGGACGACTTCCACTGTTAGATTGCATAAATTAAAGTATCAACCCTTACATATATTAATCCTATGTTCCACTCACTAAATATAAAAACGAGCATTGTTGGACAATTACTGTAATTTATCTCGTCTTCTCTAATTCAGGAGAGACTTACAGGAAAATCTATTCTCTTTAAAACATTCACCATGGACCTCATTGTGGATGCTTTCCTCTTCCTCCTCTACCAGAGGCGGACCAAGGATATGAGCGTAGAGGGGGCACCAATATTTTTGGGCCTCGCCATCTAAACTCCCGGAAAAGGGGGTGGGGAAACTAAAGAAAGAAAAGGCAAAAAGAAAAGAATCTGGTATGCTAAAGAAAAGGGAAACTAAAGAAAGAAAAGCAAAAAAATAAAAAAGAAGAAGAAAAATAGCTGGCATGCTAAAGGAAAGTTGTTTAGTGACAAAACAAAAAGGAAAATGATATGCTTATATCAAGAATCGATCCCAGGTGAATGAACCGAAGGGCAACGCTAAGGAACCCATCGACCAGTGACCCCAGCTAACTTTTTATTATCAGGGTACCTAGTAAAATATATCTAAGTTTTCTAGGGTATACACTCATGTAGATACAGATTTTTCCTAAAGTTAACATGTACCGGTGAAGCCCCTCCCCATAGGATAGGTCCCCCTCTGTCCTCTATCTATGGGATGCATTTATCTATCTTGCAACAACAAAAACTATGCTTTAGTTCCAAACAAGTTGGGGTCGGTATGAATCCCACTAACCATGCTCCTTTAAATTCATCCGGCCAACATTATACAAAATAAAAGCAAAAATGAAAAGTACTATAAGTTTTCTATATTTCCTGCTAACATGAGAATCTATAATAAGACTAAAGACTCCTAGAAAGCATAGCACCCAAAGTAGACGTATTAACATGACTAAAGTATATCCCCAGTTAATTGGTATCGCTTATATAAATCCTTTCTACTATTATGCCCTATTTTCTGCTAAATTTGCATTGATTTCTAAGATTGTAGGCCTATCGAGACCAGTGTTGTCAAAGGCGCGCTTAAGCGAGGCTTAAAACATGTTGAGCGTTTTGCCTCGCTTTGTGTGCGCTTTAGTGTCGCATCAAGGCTCTAAGGCATACTTTTCCTCGCCAATGAGTGTAATCCTGAAAAGGCGACATTAAACAATTGATATTTCACTTTCTCGTAAATATTTTCCAATTTCTTTGTCCATATATTTGTTATTCATGCTTATAATTATTAGTATTGGACTACATATACATATTTTTACTTTTTCTCCAGTTGCGCCTTTTTTCATTAAAGCCCACGCTTTATTTGCGCTTTGCGCTTAAAGCCCCAAAGGACCTTAGAGATTTTTTGCGCACTGATCGAGACAACAACAACCATTACGCTTCAGTTCAAAATAAGTTGGGTCGGCTATATGAATTCTTACTGACCATGTTCCCGTTTAAATTCATCTCATGCGAACATTATACAAAATAAAAATAAAAATAAAAAGTAATATAAGTTTTCCATATTTCCTACTGACATGATATCTCTAATAGGGCTAAAGATTCTTAGAAAATATATGAACTAATAAAAACATATTTAACATGACTAAAATATATCCCAACTAATTGGTATCGCCTAATAAATTTTTTTCTTTCATTGTACTCTATTTTAGCTAAATCTACATTGATTCCTAAAGATGGTAGGTCTTTTGAGACAACCTCCTTCCACATGATTTTAGATCTACCTCGTATTTTTTAACACCGTCACTCACCATGGTTCCAAACCTACGGACCAGACCATCTAGAGATCGACGCAAGACATGATCAAACTATCTCAAGCGATCTCCCATTTCAGTCTCAATGTGTGCTACTTGCACCTCCTACCGAATATGGTCATTTTTAATCTTGTCTAATCTTGTATGACCATACATTCACCTTAGCATTCGCATCTCTGTGACACTATCTTGTACTCATCTTGTAGGGAATGTAATGCTATATCTTATAGTTCAAAAAGTTTACATTGCGGGCGTACTCCACCATGATTCAGTTATTTTAAAGCTCGAGAGTTTTAAGTTGTGTGTATATTCCACAATGGTTATTAACATAAGTGTTGGAACAGTTATGTGAATATATGTAATTAGTCCTAGTCCCGTATGTAATAGGAGTAGGTTATGTGTTATGAATACATAAATAGGACTCATTGTAACATAGAATATCAATAATATATTTTTTCTCTCGTGCTTTCTTACATGGTATCAGAGCATTGGTGAGATAATTATCGTTGTGCGTCATTCCAACGACATCCGAGAAGTAATCAGTTGTCACCGTGCAATTTTTCGTTGACTTAAGAAGTTGTTTGCGTGGAAACCATTTTTTACCGATGTTATGCATAAACAAACACTTATGTATAAGTATAAATAGGGCTCATTGTAACATAGAATATCAATAATATATTTTTTTTCCCGTGCTTTCTCACAATGAGTATGTTATTTACCCTTGTATATTCAATAAGTTTATAAAGTATTTCGGAGGATCTTACAAAGTTCATGTACCTACACTATACTCGTTCAACATGAGGATGTCAAGGTAAATAAATAGTTCATGTAACGGGAAACCTTATCATTTTTATGTTTTCAGTAAGTTGACAATAACTTCATTCTAGTGAGGCAAACCTATACGGAAAGAACATCTTAAAATAAAATATACATTTCTCCCAGGAAGCACATAACATATCCGGCTAGTCCGAAATGCTCACTCTAAAAGTTATCTCAAGCCAACTAAAAGCTCATATATTTTGTCCTTCCATGAACATTTTTTGGTGAGAAAGAGAGCCAAAGATTCCATAAGAGAAAATTCGAACGCCTGAAAGGAAAGTTTACATATTACTTAGCACACAATGTATAACTTGAACAAGAGATAAAGTTTTCATTTCTCAATAAAAAATTTCCTTTCCCATTGCTAAACGCCTAGAAGCCAATTTTCTAGCCACACGTTGCTCCGACAAAAATTAAACTATTTAAGTAGCCAATCTTCACTAGCTCAAACACTAGAAAGTTAGTTGCACGCCAATCAGAACAATGCTTCCAATGAGACAACACAAGATCTGTGGTTTAAACAACTACAAATGGTGAAAATTTCGAAACATGAGAAAAAATTTTATCCATTTAATTTTTTAAAGTGGAAAAGGAAAAAAAAAAATCAAACAAACTTAAAGAAACACAATGGGTACTCGGACTTTACTAGTGTTTCTAAACTGTTGTGTGAAGAAAACAAATGTTTTAATCCTAACCTGACAGTGCTCCTCAGATAAACCCTGATTAGAGCGAATAATTTGATGGAGATCAGTATCCATAAGCTCATACGCAATATAAACATCATTAAAGGCTTCTCTCTGTGGTGGTGGAATTATATCTCTGATCGCAACAATCTGCAATTCCATATGTCACATTAGCCAACAACAAAAACTTACATAAACTCATTGAAAGCATCTATATCCAAATAGATACAATTTGGATAGGCAAAAATACAATTTGACCTCTATATATTACATGAAGACAATTCTTCACTTATATGCACGAAATACCAACAAACATGTCTGGTACCATGTAACCAAGCAAAGAAACAAACTATCTGCGTCCTTTTTGTTTTAAATGTAAGTAATCTATACTATATTAAAAGCATGAAACCCCTTAGAAAAATATCGTCCGCCTTTTTTGTCCTTCGTAAGTGCATTCTAAGTTGGATAAAATTGTAAATATAAATAAAGATTTTCTTTGAAAAAAAAACAAAATTGCCTATGACAAAAAAAGGAAAAAGAGGAAGAGAATAAGTGGGAAACTCCTTCTTCAATAAATATCACTAACAAAGAGCGATTGTCTTATGTTAAAAAAAGAAAAAGGAAGGAAACATATTATTTAATATCCCTATTAAAGAGAAGTCAAAATTGTCGTAGGTTCAATAAGGAAAAAAGAATAACAGAATAAGTAGGAAACTTATTACTTAATATCCCTATTAAAGAGTGTTAAAAAAGGTTAGTTAATATCCCAAATTTTGATTTTCCATGGCCACTAGGGTTTAGTTTCCTGGTTGGTTGGTGCATTCATCAACCTAATTTGTTTGTTGGTATGAAAACTAAGTAGTTGAGAGTTGTATTTTGTTTTGTACAATTTCAGTTCCTTTTTGCATATTTCTAGCAGACTTAACATTGGCCGTGTATGACATGCTAAAGGTTTCTATGCATCCCAAAGAAAGAATATGATTTTGAAGAAGTTTATAAATTACATGTTCCTATCCAGTTATGAGTTGAGGTATGGATCACATAATTCAGATATTGTAGATTTTTCAGCGGCCACTACAAAACAAAGTTCAATGCTTAGTCTGCATGGATGCGAAACAATTAATTTATTTCATGGTGAGGTTTTTCTCAAGTTTTCATTACATCATATGATGCTAAAGCAAAGCCGCACAGGTAATCCATTGTTTTTCGTTTTCACCAACCACTTTCCATCTTATAATTGTGGTCCCTGTTCTTTTGCCAACCACTTTCATCTTACATTCTGTTAGTTTATGTTGTTTGCATTATATTAAAGTTTTGATATCACATCTATTTGAGTATGCTGCAGATCTGAAATTAGAGTATACAAAAGTGCTTCTAATTGTTTAGATTCTAATAAAACATCTTTAAAAGAGGAATAGATACAAGACTTCAAAATGGACTTTAGGACAAAGAAGCACCTCACTTTTTAAAAGCTGTAGGAGGGACAAAAACACGTTATTAGTGCCCCTTCTGGATTCAACTTTAAGGGAAAACTTAGAGATAATGGTTGAAAGGTTTGAGGAGTCAGCAACCATGAGTTTGGTAATGATTATGTAGTCTTGGAAGGGGAAAAATATGTAAGACAGATTAAGATCTCTTTAAATTTTAGATGACTTCAAAAATTTTAAAGGACATGAACAAAAAAATTCATTCACCTGAAGAGAATTAATACATCAACGTAATAACATTCATTATTTTCCATTTAAATGAATGTTGCATCTATTTGGACTTCAATTGCTACTATAGGTCATTTGTTTCTACTGTATACTAATTTTTATAGATAGACGAGCATCACACGCGTGGAAAACACATATCCTAAAACTAGTTTAATTAATAAATGTAGACTTGATCAGCACAAAGATTGAAGATCCATGTGCAAAACAAATTATCTGTCTTTACCATTTTCTAAAAAAAAAAAAAAAAAAAAAAGACCATCTATGCTCGTTCTATCTGCAATAAGTCAATGTAATCTTCTTTTCCTATTAATTAAGTTAACAAAATTGAGTAAACTAAATTCGAACAAGTAATTACATTCAAGACCCACTCTTTCTACTATCCATATTCATATGAAATAAGCAAATATCTAAACTTACTAAGAAATACTGTCAAAATGAAAGAAATGACTCACTGACGTTTTCATGATCCATATGCCGAAGAAGCTTGATCTCTCTCAAAGTCCTCTTGGCATCAATCTTGTTATCAAAAGCATTCGCGATTTTCTTTATCGCTACGTTCTCAATTGTCTCCGAGTTCAAAGCAGAACTTCACCACAATCAATCAAAAAAAAAGTCAAAATCCTAATCAACAAACCACCCAAGAATACCCACAAAAGTAACCTCCCAGAAAGGAAAGGGTATTTCAAATTAGCAAAAATTGACCAAAAGGTAATAAGGAAAACAAGTCACCAAACATACAGAAGTCAAAATCTTATCCAACAGAGCAGCAAAGAAAACCAAAAAAAAAGGGCAAATTTTAGGGCACAAGGAAAAACTCACCAAACGATGCCGTAAGCACCTTTACCAATAGGCAAAATAGGAGGCTTATACTTAGCAGTAACTTCAAATATATTACCAAATATATTGTATTGAATGAACCTGCCACCGTAGCTCAACGTCGCCGGAATATTATCCATACCGGCCACCGGCTGCGGCGCCGGAGGTGGCTGCTCCGCCCCCGCATCAGACATCATCGTGTCCGTCTGCTGACCTGAACCATCCATATTTTTTTTTTTGGGAAATTCGTCAACAAAAATAGTAAAATCCTAGAAGAATCAATAATTACTTTTTTTCCTTTGTCTTAAAATTAGGGAAGAAGGGCCGTAGTATGTGAATGTATATGTGGAATTTGTGAAAGTGGAGTCAAAGAAAGTCAACACACAACAATTCGTTATAAATATATTATATTATGAATGTTTATTTATTACTCCGTTGAAAATAAGTTTTTTTAATAAACTTATCTACAAGAGACTCCGCGCCTATATATTTAGTACTCTATTGGAAATAAATCTCCTGAAGAAACTTATCCTTTCAGTTATATGTTATGGATAAACATTACCCCGGTAGAAGATTATCTATATCTGGTGTAATGAGCTTATCCTTTCGGTACTCCGTTATGGATAAACATTACCCCGGTAAAAGATTATCTATAGCTGCTATAATGAGCTTATCCTTTCGGTACTCCGTTATGGATAAACATTACCCCGGTAGAAGATTATCTATATCTGGTACAATGAGCTTATCCTTTCGGTACCCCGCTATGGATAAATATTATCTCCGGTAGAAGATTATCTATATCTTGTATAATGAGCTTATTCTTTCTGTACTCTGTTATGGATAAACATTACCCCGGTAGAAGATTATCTATATCTTGTATAATGAGCTTATCCTTTCGGTACTTCGTTATGGATAAATATTACCCATGATAGAAGATTATCTATATCTGGTATAATGAGCTTATCCTTTCGGTATTCCGTTATAGATAAACATTACTCCGGTAGAAGATTATCTATATCCGGTACAGTAGCAGCTTACACAGCAGCTTACTTTCTTCTATAAATAGAGGAGATTTCACTTCATTATGGACATAAGTTTGAAGTTTGAATAATATATCAGTTTCTCTCTATACTTATCTTTACTTTACAGCCTTTATTTTATAACACGTTATCAGCATGAGACTCTGCCATCTCGAACAAATACTTTAAAAGTATGAGGTACGAACTTTCTTTTCTAAATAATGTCAAATCTTTCTAAACTTGAATTTGTAGTCCTCGATATATCAGGCAAAAGCTACATGTCTTGGGTGCTTGATGCTGAACTTCATCTTGATGCGATGGGTCTGGCAGACACCATCAAGGACAAAAATCAAGCATCAAACCAAGACCCTGCCAAAGCAATGATATTCCTATTCCATCACCTTGATGAAGGCTTGAAAATGGTATATCTCTCTATTAAAGATCCAGTCATACTGTGAAATAATTTGAAAGATAGATATGACCACCTGAAGATGGTCGTTCTTCCACAGGCATGTTATGATTGGACTCATCTAAGGCTACAAGATTTTAAATCTATTAGTGAGTATAATTCTGCTATGTTCAGAATTATTTCCCAATTGAAACTATGTGGTGATAATATTACTGATCGTGATATGTTGGAGAAAACTTTCACCACTTTTCATGCCTCGAATATGTTCCTGTAGTAACAATATCGAGAGATGAGATTCAAAAAGTATTCTGAACTTACCTCACATCTTCTTGTAACCGAGCAACATAATGGGCTATTAATGAAAAACCATGAATGCCGACCTACTGGTTCTTGTTCATTCCCTGAAGTGAATGAGACTAACTTCCACTAAGCTAAGCGTGGATGAGGACGTGGCCCCAGTCATGGCCATGGTCGGGGAAGAAATTCTAATCATGGTAATAATAATGCACCAAAGAATCCTCCTCACCACCAGCAGTGGAAAAGGAAGGAACAAAAGTATGAAGCGGTGCAAGCAGCAAAGCCAGAAAATGCATGCTATAGATGTGGAGGAAAAGGGCACTGGTCACGTACATGTCGTACGCCAAAGCACCTGGTTGAGCTGTATCAAGCCTCCCTGAAGAAGACAAAGAAAAATGCTGAAGCAAGTTTTATTTCTGAAGATAATTTAGACTTCATGCATTTGAATGTAGCGGATTACTTTGCATTCCTGGAAGGAGAAACAAGTCATGTGATCGGTGATGAATCTGTAGAGATGTAAATATTTTAATTTTTTTTGTTTGTAGTAGATAGTATGGTTATGTAATTGTTGTACATAAATAAAAGTTATGCTTTGATAATGATGTTTACTATCATATTTATTTTATTTATGTCATTTTGAAGAATATGGATAATCTTCAAATTATGTTTGGATCAAAGATCAATCATGAAGATATTTGTGTAATTGATAGTGGAACAACTCATGCCATATTCAAAGACCAGAAATACTTTTCTTATTTGCATAAGGAAAAAGCAAATGTTTTAACAATTTCTGGTAATATAAGTTTAATTGAAGGCTCCGGAAGAGCCACTATATTTCTGTCTAAGGGAATAAAACTTATAATAAAAAAATACATTATTCTCCTCCAAGTCCCGAAGAAACTTGTTGAGTTTTACAGATATCCGCTGAAATGGGTATCATGTTGAGACGATAGATGAAATGAATATGGAATATCTTTGTATTACAAAGAATGTTTCTGGCCAGAAGTGCATTGTAGAAAAGTTAACAACTTTATCTTTTGCCTTATACTATTCAAAGATTAGTACAGTTGAAGCACACTCTATCGTAAACCAGAAGTTTACTGATTCAAATATTTTTGTACTTTGGCATGGCCGTTTGGGCCATCCTGAATCAATAATGATGAGATGAATTACTGAAAATTCGAGTGGGTATCCATTAAAGAACCTGAAGATTCTTATAAATAATAAATTTTCTTGTGATGCTTGTTATCAAGGCAAAATGATCACTAGACCATCACCAATGAAGGTTGGCATTGAATTCTCTGCCTTTTTAGAACGTGTACATGGGGATAGATGTGGACCGATGTTTAGATATTTTATGGTCATAATAGATGCATCTTCAAGATGGTCTCATATGTGCCTACTATCATCTCGCAACCTGGCGTTTGCAAAGCTATTAGCTCAAATAACTCGATTAAGGGCACAATTCTCAGATTATCCTATAAAGGCTATTCGCCTTGATAATGCTGGAGAATTCTTATCTCAAGCTTTTCATGATTATTGTCTATCAGTTGGGATAAAAGTTAAACATCCTGTAGCTTATATTCATACTCAAAATGGCCTTGCAGAGTCATTTATTAAACGCATGAAATTGATAGCAAGACCACTGCTTATAAAAATAAAATTGTCCACTACTGTTTGGGGGCATGCTATCTTGCATGCAGCATCACGTATCCGTCTCAGACCGACACATTATAATAAATATTCTCCGTCACAATTAGTTTTTGGTCATGAATCAAATATTGCCCATCTACGAATTTTTGGATGTGCTGTATATGTGCCAGTAGCACCACCACAACGCAGTAAGATGGGCCCGCAGAGAAGATTAGGAATATATGTTGGGTTTGAATCACCCTCTATTATTCGCTATCTTGAACCATTGATGGGAGATTTATTTACTGCTCGATTTGCACATTGTCGGTTTGATGAAACAAATTTCCCACAATTAGGGGGAGAGAAAAAGGAAATCAAAAGAGAAATTGTGTGGAAAGTTTTATCATTATCCCATTTTGATCCACGTACCCCTATATGTAATCAGGAGGTCCAGAAGATCATCAATTTACAAAATATAGCAAATCAAATGCCAGACGCGTTTACTGATTTGAAAAGGATAACTAAGTCACATATTCATGCAGAGAATGTGCCTATCCGAATTGATGTCCCAACAGGACCATCTACTAACATGAGAGCTAGTGAACCTAAAGCACACCTGAAGCATGGTAGGCCTTTGGGTTCTAAGGATCGAAATTCCCAGAAAAAAAATCAACAAATGATCAAAACGATACTACGAAGGGATCCCCTGAAGAGACCCAAGATATGTTTAGTTCTGAGATTCCTGAAAAAATAAATGAACCCGAGACTCAAGTAAGTGAGAAGCTTTTAATAAGTTCTACTAGTGAAGGGATTAATTTAAATCGATCTGAAATAGTGGTGGATAATATTTTTGCATATAATGTTGCACTTAACATTATGCAAGATAGTGAGGATCTTGAACCCCGATCTGTCGAAGAATGTCGAGAAAGATCTGATTGGCCAAAATGGCAAAAGGCAATTCAATCAGAATTGAACGCACTTGCTAAAAGAGAGGTCTTTGGACCAGTAGTCCAAACACCTGCTGGTACAAAACCAGTTGGTCATAAATGGGTTTTTGTGCGAAAAAGGAATGATAAAAATGAAACTGAAAGATACAAAGCTCGCCTTGTCGCACAAGGATTCTCACAATGACCTGGAGTCGATTTTGATGAAACATATTCACATGTTATGGATGCTATAACATTTCGATATCTCATCAGTTTAGCACTACATGAAAAACTCGAAATACATCTAATGGATGTAGTTACAGCTTATCTGTACGGTTCACTTGATAATGAAATTTATATGAAAATCACCGAAGGACTTAAAATGCCTGAAACAAATCCAAAATCTCGGGAAATATATTTAATCAGATTACAAAGATCTTTGTATGGTTTAAAGCAATCTGGGTGTATGTGGTATAATCGTCTTAGTGAATATTTGCTGAAAGAGGGTTACATAAATGATGTTATTTGTCCATGTATTTTTATTAAAAAAATGGCATCAGAATTTGTTATACTTGCTGTTTATGTTGATGACATATATCTTGTTGGAACTCCAGAAGAGCTCCAAAAGGCAATTGAATATCTTAAGAAAGAATTTGAGATGAAAGATCTTGGAAAGACAAAACTTTGTCTTGGTCTGCAAATTGAACATTTAGTAGACAGGATCTTTATCCATCAATCTGCCTATACATAAAGGGTCTTAAAACGCTTTTACATGGACAAAGTGCACCCATTGAGTACACCAATGGTTGTTTGATCACTTGAAGTGAATAAGGATTTGTTCCGGCCTCCAGAAGAGGATGAGGAACTCCTTGGTCTCGAAATACCTTATCTTAGTGTAATTGGTGCACTTATGTATCTTGCTAATACTACAAGGCCTGACATAGCATTTTTTGTTAATTTACTAGCAAGATATAGCTCTTCTCCTACACGGAGACATTGGAACGGGATTAAGCATATATTGCGATATTTAAAGGGAACACTTGATATGGGTTTATTTTATTCTAACAAAGGTAGTACAGATCTTGTTGGTTATGCAGATGTAGGTTATTTATCTGATCCACATAAAGCTCAATCTCAAATCGGGTATGTGTTTATATGTGGAGGTATTGTCATATCATGGCGCTCCACAAAGCAATCTATTGTTGTTACTTCTTCAAATCATGCTGAGATAATAGCTATTCATGAAGCAAGTAGGGAATGCGTGTGGTTGAGATCAGTGATTCATTTTATTCAAGAAAAATATGGTTTGGAATATGATAAAAGATCCACAATTTTATACGAAGACAATGCTGCATGCATAGCCCAATTAAAGGGAGGATTTATTAAAGGAGATAGAACGAAGCACATTTCACCAAAATTATTCTACACACATGATCTTCAGAAAAATAGTGACATTGATGTGCGACAAATCCGTTCAAGTGACAATCCGACAGATTTATTCACTAAATCTTTGCCAACTTTAACTTTTGAGAAGATGGTATACAAGATTGGAATGCGGAGACTCAAATATTTGAAACAAGATTTTTATCAGGGGGAGTAAAATACGCGTTATACTATTTTTCCCTTACTAAGATTTTTCCCACACGGTTTTTCTTATAAGGTTTTTAACGAGACAACTAGTTATGCGTATTACTAAATATGTGTACTCTTTTTCCTTTACTAGAATTTTTTTCCTAGTAAGGTTTTAACGAGGTACATTATTTTTTAATGAACATCCAAGGGGGAGTGTTATAAATATATTATATTATGAATGTTTATTTAGTACTCCGTTGAAAATAAGCTTTCTGAAGAAGCTTATCTATATGAGACTTCGCCGTAAATATGTTTATCTATTTAGTACTCTATTGAAAATAAGTCTCCTGAAGAAACCTATCCTTTCAGTACTTCATTATGGATAAACATCACACCCGGTAGAAGATTATCTATATCTGGTACAATGAGCTTATCCTTTCAGTATTCCGTTATGGATAAACATCACACCCGGTATAAGATTATCTATATCTGGTACAATGAGCTTATCCTTTCAGTACCCTATTATGGATAAATATCACACCCGGTAGAAGATTATTTATATCTGGTACAATAAGCTTATCCTTTTGGTACCCCGCTATGGATAAATATTACCCCCGATAGAAGATTATCTATATCTGGTGTAATGAGCTTATCCTTTCGTTACTCCATTATGGATAAACATTGCCCCGGTAAAAGATTATCTATATCTGTTATAATGAGCTTATCATTTCGGTACTCCGTTATGGATAAACATTACCCCCGGTAGAAGATTATCTATATCTGATACAGTAGCAGCTTACACAGCAGCTTGCAGAAGCAGCTTACACAACAACTTGCTTTCTTCTATAAATAGAGGAGATTTCAGTTCATTATGTACATAAGTTTAAAGTTTGAATAATATATCAGTTTCTCTCTATACTTGTCTTTACTTTATAGTCTTTATTTTATAACACAATTATCTTTTTTATTTATTTTTACTTTGTTTCTTTTCTCTTTTTCTTATTTTTTAAAATTTTTTAAAATCCCTCCCAATTTAGGAAGATCATAGTGTTTTCATACTTACCTCCAGCGTAACTCGAACCTAGGACCTAATGGTCGTGGATGGAGGTGCTCTACCGAGCAAGCCTCAATTTTCCTTTTTTCTTTTTTTCTTCTTTTCTTATTTCCCCCCCAACTACCACATGCTTAATTTATTTTGTATTAATATATCGATATCTATCTATTTATTTTCTATTCTATATTTATATTAAAAGCATTTTATGTTAGGATTACCACGGATCTTGAGGAAATTTGATGTTGTATGGGTCATTGTGGATAGAATTGATTAAGTCTGCACATTTTATTCCGGTCATGACTTCTTATACTTCAGAGAAGTTGGCTCAAATCTACATCACATAGATTGTCCGTATGCACGGTGTGCCTATTTCTATCATATTGGATCGGAGCACTCAGTTCACATTGTACTTTTGAAAATCTGTTGTAATGACCCGGTCGGTCGTTTTGAGTTTTGTAGCCCTATTTCCCCATTTATTACTTATTCTATATTTATTTGTGGTTATTTGTAGTTGGTTTGGTTCCGGGGATGTTTCTGAATGAATTTGGATACTTAGTCCCAAGGTTGGAAGCTTAAGTTGAACGAGTTGACCAGATGTTGACTTATATGTAAACAACTTCGGAATGGAGTTTTGATGGTTCTGATAGCTTCGTATGGTGATTTTGGACTTAGGAGTATGTCCGGATATTGATTTGGAGGTTGGTAGGTCATTTTGTCTTGAATTGGTGAAAGTTGAAGGTTTGAAAAGTTGAAAAGTTTGACCAAGAGTTGACTTTATTGATATCGGGTACGAATTTTGATTTCGAGAGTTGGAATAGGTCCGTTGTGTTATTTATGACTTGTGTGCAAAATTTGAGGTCAATCGGAGTTGGTTTGATAGGTTTTGGCATCGATTGTAGAAGTTAGAAATCCATTACTTTCAATAGGCTTGAATTGGGGTGCGATTCATGTTTTTGATATTGTTTGATGTGATTTGAGGCTTCGACTAAGTTCTTATAATATTTTTATGATGGATTGGTATGTTTGGATGGGGTCCCGGGGGCCTCGGGTGTGATTCGGGTTGAAATCAGATTGAATTTTGGACTTATGATTTTTATGCTATGATCAGTTCTGGTGCAATCACACCTGCACGAAATGGGCCGGAGGTGCGGAGCCGCAGAAGCGGCCAAAGGATCGCAGAAGCAATTCTGAGTGAAGTTGGGGCGTTGCGCAGGTGCGAGGAAGATTTTCACACCTGTGAGCTCGCAGATGCAGGTAAGTGGTCGCAGAAGTGGATTTGGACAGGGAGGATGTTGTCACAGAAGCAGAGGGTGCTCCGTAGGTGCGGTCTCGTAGAAGTGGACCTTGGACCACAGGAGCAGACCCAGAGAAGCAGGATTTGGCCCCAGAAGCGGCTGGTCGGGAAAGTTAATAAGATTTCACATAAGCGTGGGAATATCCGCAAAAGCGGAGCCACATATGCGGTTGTTGAGCCCGTAGAAGCGAGATGCCTGGACAGAAGGTTATAAATGAGGGTTTGAGTCTTTTCTTCATTTTTGGACATTAGAATCTCGGTTTATGGCGATGTTTGAGAGGGATTTCACTATATTTCAAGAGGTAAGAACCTTTTGATTACTTTTATCCATTGATATTGAATACCCATTGATTTTTACACCTAGATTATGTGTTTTAAGACGACATTTGGGGGATTTGTGGTCTATGTTTTAGAGAGTAAGATTTGGGGATTTGAGGTTCGATTTGTGGTCGGAATTGGATGATTTTGGTATGGTTGGACTCGTTATTGAATGGGTGTTCGAATTTTATAAATTTTATCGGGTTCTGAGGTATGGGACCGGGGTCGACCTTTTGGGTTGACTTTTTAAATTTGGTTAAAGAACTTAGCTTTATCATATGGGATCAATTCCTATAGCTTGTATTGATTATATTAAGTTATTTGTGACTAGATTCGAGTCATTTAGAGGCCGATTCGCGAGGCAAGGGTTTGTTGGAGCATTGACTTGCGCACTTTGAGGTAAGTAGCACTTCTAAATATGGTACTTGTTACACCCCATATTTTCGTACGTGAAAGTACACAGTAAGTCAATTGGTGTAAGCTTGGAAATGAGATTCTCTTTGAAAGTATATAAAGTATCTAATGATATTACATCCCGTATTTCCGTTCAATATACAAACGACTAGGTTGAGGACGAATGCACTTAAAGGTGAGAAAGGAAATTTTGGACAAATAAAAATGAGCTGATTGCTTACTCGACGTGCCTGCTTCACCAACTTACTTTCCGTCCTACTTGCTTGAGCTACTCGACACATGTTTAAATTATTTAATGAGGATGAGACACATGTTTCAAAATGGAAAAATGACCAACATGAATCACCTACTTGATTAAGTAGGTGACAAGTAGGTGCATCACCTACTTAGAGCTTTTGGATCTAATTAAAAAGGAATAGAAAAGGATAGAAATAGGCAAGTCTTAGGGCAGCCCAAGACCCATCTTCCCAAACCCATTAATGGGGCCATTAAACATAGATATATCTCAATTTTATTTAGAAAACAATTCATAATTCCTCTCTCTCTATTTCAACGTGAAGGAGCTCTAAAATATCAGCCCAAGATCTCTCTCAAAGTTATCCTAGGGTTCAAGATCAAATCCACAAGTTGGTAAGGTGATTTCTTTCTTGAAAGATCAAGATCACCTAGTTATCTCTCTACTTTGTTGTTTGGGGTAAAGAGCTTATTTGAGCTTGAAGTAAATCTTAGTTGGATGAGTATTCTTGCTGCCAAGGTAAGGTTTAACTTCTGCTATATGTATTTAAGATCATCTATGTATATCTAGTTGATTTGATAAAGGAAACTTGTGAAGTAAGTTGAACTTCATGTTGAAGTATTGTAGTTGCCGGACTATTTTGGAGTTGAATTCTTGATATTTTATGGCTGGAAATCAGTAGAAATAACTTAAGAATACTATTGCTATTGTGGTTGATGCGTTTGGAAGAAGATAAGGCTTGGAAAGTGCAAGTTAGAACTTGGTTGTTGGGTGAGATGGTGTGGACTGTTTTGGTGATGTATTGTAATGAATATGGGGTTAGATATATATATATATATATATATATATATATATATATATATTTGTTGACATTCTGGACATGTTGGTCGTGTATGTGGATTTGAGGAAAATGAAAAGATTAAGGGGAGGTGCTGTCCAAAATTTCGTAGATGAGCTAGTCGCTCATTTGTGTTGAGTTCTAGCTTCCGTAAGCTTAACAATGGTCCCTTATTGTTTGTTGTAGATTGAAGTACTAACGGGCCGAACCGACATTGTGTGGTTAGGTAAATGACAAAGGTATGTTAAGGCTATCCCTTCTTTTCTTTTGGCATGATCCATGTAATACAAACAAAACGAGCAAATGCGCAACTTTCACAAATGACACTATTCTTAAAAGAACTAGGGGTTCCTATGTTCTTGATTCCCCATGTGTCCTATTATTCTATCGTCTGTTCATGGATCTTATAAAATACGTAAGTTGATAAAGTTTATTTCATGATATTAATCGAAGGCATAATGATTTTATGACATTTCGAGAGATCTTATTAACTTACTTCTCATGCATTGCATTCATTTATACATGTACATTGACCCATGACCAGATGGCGTTATATACGTGTATATTATATGTATATGGGGTATGGGGAAAGGTTATGGCGTTATATACGCATCACCACCTGATTAGCTCGTATACATTGATGATTTCGCCCATAGAGGCCGAGATGATATGATGGGATGCCCTCAGAGGCTTGATGATGTTATGTACTCATATACCTATGCATAATATGACATTTAAATACATATGCATGACAGTATAAATGTTTTACAATTCATAGAGATATTCTGTCATGCCCCAACCTCGGGGAGCGCGATCGGCGCTCAACCGAGTGAACCCGATCGAGCAAGCCTGTTAGATACTTTCTACCCAACTCACCCATGATCAAGAGAAGACATGATTTCATTAATTAGACAGTAGGAAGATAATATATATATATTACTAAATCGTCTCATTGGTTACGTCATTTTTAAGTTTCAAGATACACACATTCTTATGATTCGAGTGGAACAAGAGATCAAAATGCAACATAATCTGTTTGACTTTTCTAACACCCATGTACAATCCACATAGTGTCTACGGAGCCTCTAAAAGATACAAAAGAGTGTTATGATAGTGCCGGTAATAATGCCCCGGCTATACCTCAAAACGTGATAATAATATGAACAAAAGATACAATATGTTATACCCCATGTTTTCGTAAATACGATGTTGCATCCCGCATTTTCGTACGTTAAAGTTTCGTCATAAGTTAATCGACGTAAGTTCGGGAATGAGATTATTTTGAGATTATAAGTATTGTGCTATTTCAAACAAGTGATAAGTAAATTCGTGAAGGTGAGAGAGTGAGCAAATCGAAGAAAATGAGTTTCGTCGAAGTTTGACATTTTGGGATAAAATACGGTCTAAGCTATAATATCCGGTATGTATGGACTAGTGCCATACAAGGTACCACACGATCATGATAGTAAGGTATATAAAGTGTGTTAAAAAGGAGTAGTATTTTAAGTAATTTGAGATAATTCTTAATTATGTGGATAATTGATTAATTATGAGGGATAATTATGGTATTAAATTAGAAGTTTGTGGATAATTATTAAGTGAGATTTTGGATAATCATTAGGGGACAACACATCCACGTGGGATTGTAGAATTGTGGCAGAAAATTTCCATCCAATTAGGTGCTTAAGGAGGAGGAGATGGCAAGAATTTAAAGATACGTGCACCTTATCTCATTCTTGTTGAAGAATTCTATTAAAAGACCTCTCTTTAAGTCACAAAATGGAAGGGAGATGTTTTACATCTACTAAGTAACGGGTGACGCTTCAGCAAAGAATTCATACGAGATTATCATGTAAATTGCTTCAGCAACTTATACAAAATGATAGCAACGTGAATTGCTACAAAATTCATACGAGACTACTTAATATTATAGCAGCGTGAAATTACAATTCTAAGGGAGTACGGTACAATCTTTCTCAAGAATATCATACGGATTTTCCCCTATTTCGATCTGCCGTTACGTGTGTTGTCGCAATTAACGTGTGTTATAGGAATTGTCAAGAGAATCGGTTCAGGTATGTTAAGGCTATCCATTCTTTCCTTTTGGCATGATCTATATGATATAAATAAAACGAGCAAATGCGTAACTTTCATAAGTGACTCTATTCATAGAAGTACTAGAAGTGCCTATGTTCTTGATTCCCCATGTGTCATATTATTCTATCATCTGTTCATAGGTCTCAGAAAATATGTAAGTTGATAAAGTTTATTTCCTGATATTAATCAAAGGCATATTGATCTTATCACATTCTGAGAAATCTTATTAACGTACTTCTTATGCATTTCATGCATTTATACATGTACATTGACCCATGACCAGATGGCGTTATATATGCGTATATTATTTGTATATGGGATATAGGAAAAGGTTACGATGTTATATACGCACCACCACCTGATCAGCTGGTATACGTTGATGATTTTCCCACAGTGGCCAATATGATATGATGGGATGCCCTTAGAGGCTTGATGATGTTATGAATGCATATATCTATGCATGGTATGACATTTATACACAATCAGTTTCATCACACGATCCAGAATATCATAGAAGGGTATTATTCCTAAATGTCCAAGTAGCCTCCAACTTATAGATATGGTCAACAACACACCGATAAAGAGAACTCTACTAGACACGGCTCCGAGACATCCTAAGACACATTAAAACCTTAGGCTCTGATACCATATTTGTCAAGCCCCAAACTCGGGGAGCACAACCGGCGGTCAACCGAGTGAACCCAGTCGAGCAAGCATGTTAGATACTTTCTACCCAACTCACCCATGATCAAGAGAAGACATGATTTCATTAATTAGACAGTAGGAAGATCATATATACAATACTAAATCGTCTCATTGGTTACGTCATTTTTAAGTTTCAAGATACACACATTCTTATGATTCGAGTGAAACAAGAGATCAAAACGCAACATAATTTGTTTGACTTTTCTAGCACCTGTGTACAACCCACATAGTGTATATGGAGCCTCTAAAAGATACAAAAGAGTGTTATGATAGTGCCGGCAATAAGGCCCCGGCTATACCTCAAAACGTGATAATAATATGAACAAAAGATACAATACATGACCCCGGGATGAAGTGGGGCTCACCAAGTTTGTTGGGAAGAGGATGTACCACTATCGCTGATCAACACTGCCTGCTATGGAACCACCTGCATCCATTTAAAGATGCAGCGCCCCCGACAAAAGGGACGTTAGTATTGTCGAATAGTACTAGTATGTAAAACTAAACACCATCTCAATAGAATGAATAATAATACAAGGGGGAAACAGTCATGAGTTCAATAAGAGATCCAAACAATACTAAAACATCAAATAAGGATCATATAAGTTCTCAAGTCAATTTCCATGTTATTAATTTGGGTGATCTTTAGAGCTAATACACCATAATTCATAATACCACCATATTCTTACATGGAGTCCGATCACGACCCGATCGGCTAGGTCGTCTCATTTGATACATCAACCATAACCACAATTTCAATTATCATTTCCAACATAGTCACCACCATGTGTGCGGCATGGCGTCCGATCACAGCCCGATCGGCTAGGCCGTCTCACCCGAGATATTACCTTTTCAATCAATCATCTCACTTCATTCTTCTTTCACATCTTTTCAATTCATTGGCACGAGTGGCCTCAATTAGAAAGTCATTCTTGGCACTTGGCCATATTTCATAATTCCAGTTTCCCCTTTCCACATTCAAACATCATTATCATCAACAACAATAAGGCCTACCATTTAAAGCATTAGTACACATATGAGCAATTTGGGAATCCTAAGCACATAGAGACTTTTAATACAATTTGGCATAACAACCTTTATTTGATCTTGACATGAAGTCTTAACATTTCTAACACATGTTTCACATTTTGAACACATCCTCAAATAGCAAGATGACATGATGAAGCATTTAGAATAAATATTGAACATACATCCTTCAACACAAACACATTAGGAATAGCCAATTCTATAATGATCAATTTGGGACTTACACCAATTACACGAACACCATGGGATTCAATTTTAAGAAGAAGGGGGTTTAGCCAACATACCTCAATTGAGCTTCCTTTAAACTTTTAAAACATTCCGGAATTCTTAGCAACTTTAACATATTTTAGAAATATAACAAGTTGAACCAAAATTAGGAAGATGATCATGATTTTAGCTCATTTGAGCATATTATCAAGCACTAGGTGTGCATTAATGTTTTTAAGGCCCTTTTGTGAAAGATTTCATCATTCCCCAACCCATTCTCTACCATTTTTAGCTCACAACCTTCTTACACCCTTTGATAACACATGCATGCAAGATGAACAACTCCCATGCCAAAATATTATCTTACTAATTACCCAATTCTAGACAAAATTCAAAAATTGAGGGTTAGGGTGTAAAATCTTACCTTTAGGATGAAGACTTTCTTTGATAATCTTCAAGGATTGAGCAAGAATTGTTGGATATTAGGTTGAAGGTTACTTCCCCACTCTAAGAACTCTTTCTCACTCTAAAAATATCAGAAATGTGCTAAAAAATGGACTATGGCATATGTTTTAACGAAATAGGGTAGGGTTTAAAAACCCAAAAATGAAGCTCCGGAATAGGGTATGCGATCGCATATGCGACCGCATAATGGATATGCGGTCCACATATCGGTTATGCGATCACATATACGATCGCAGACCTTGTTCCAGAGCTTCATTTTTGGGGTTTATAAACCCGAGCCTATTCCATTAAAACACACCCCATGGACCATTTTGAGCATATTTTCTGATATTCTTAGGTGAGAGAGAGGGTCCTAGAGAGAGAAGTGATCTTCATTAATTGTTCTTGAATTCTTACTTAAATCTTGAAGATTATCAAGAGAGGAACCTAGGTCTTCTTCCTAAGAGGTAAGATTCTATCACCCAAACTCTTAATTTCAAACTGTAACTAGAATGGGCCATTAGTAACGTAATTCATGGGGATGGGAGTGCTTATCTCGCATGCATGTATCTTTGTAGTATGTGGGAAGATTGTGAGCTAATAATGGTAGATAGTGGGTTGGGAAATGATGGAATCTTCCACAAAAGAGCCTTAAAACATTGATGCACACCTAGTGTTTGATAGTATGCTCAAATGAGCTAAAACCATGTTCATTTTCCTAATTTTGGTTCAATTTTGTTATATTGCTTAAATAGATTGAAGTTGCTAATATTCCGGAACATCTTAGAGTTTTAAGAAGCTCAATTAAGGTATGTTGGCTAAACCCCCTTCTTCTTAGAATCGAACCCCTCGGTGATCATGTAATGGGAGTAAGCCCTTGATCATTATAGAATTGGCGATTTCTAACGTATATGTGTTGAAAGATGTAAGTTCAATATTTATTCTAAATGCTTCATCATGTTATGTTGTCATTGAGGTTGTGTTTAAAAATGTGGAATATATGTTAGAAAGGTTAAGACTTCATGTCAAGATCGAAATAAAGGTTGTTATGCCAAATTGTATGAAAAGCCTCTATGTGCCTAAGATTCCCAAATGGATCATATGTGAATTTACTATCTTGAATGGGGAGCCTTATTGATTTTGATAATGATATTGAGTGTGGAAAAGGGGTCTGGAACTATGAAATACGTCCAAGTGCCAAGAATGACTTTGTAATCGTAATCACTAGTGTCAATGAATCAAAAGTACATGAAAGAAGTACGATGTGAGATGATTGACTAAAAAAGGTAATGTCTCAAATGAGATGGCCTAGCCGATAGGGCCGAGATCAGACTCCATGTAAGAACACGGTGGTATTGTGAATGAAATTGTGGTAATGTCTCCAATGAGATGGCCTAGCCGATCGGGCCGAGATCGGACTCCGTGTAAGAATACGGGGGTATTGTGAATTGTGGGATAGTGGTGCTAAAGGTCACCCAACCTAGTAATATGGAAATTGTCTTGAAAATGTATATGATCCTTAAGTTGTTGTTTTACTATTATTTGAAGCCCTTATTGAATTCTTGACTGTTCTTTTTGTGTTATTATTCATTCTATTGAGTTGGTGTTTAGCTATACATACTAGTGCTATTCTACGGTACTAACGTCTCTTTTGTCGGGGGCGCTGCATCTTTAAATGGATGCAGGTGGTTATATAGCAGACAGTGCGGATCACAGATAGTGCTGCATCCTCTTCTCAGTGGACTCGGTGAGCCCATTTCATTCTGGGGTCATGTATTGTACCTTTTGTTTATATTATGGTCACTTTTTGAGGTATAGCCGGGGCCTTGTTGCCGGCACCATTTTTACTCTTTTTTGTATCTTTAGAGGCTCCGTAGACACTATGTGGGTTGTATATGGGTATTCAGAATGTTAAACAAGTTATGTTGTGTTTGATCACTTGTTCCACTTGAACTATAAGAATGTGTAGTTTGGGACTTAAAAGCGAAATGACTAATGAAATGATTTAGGATTGTATGAATGAGACTCCTACTGTATTATTAATGAAATCTCGTCTTCTCTTGATCATGGTTTAATTGGGTAGAAAGTATCTAACATGCTTTCTCAGCCAGGTTCACTTAGTTGAGCGCTGGTCGCGCTTCCCGAGGACGGGGCATGATATGCACAATTTGGTGCCAAAAACTGGAAAACATCTGCCTGGGTCTGCGGTAGTTATGCGGCCCGCAAACCTGTTCTGCGGTCGCATAATGCGCCGTAGAACCTCCCTTCACAAAGATTCTACGGTTGATTGTGTGACAAAAGTACGGCCCGCGAAATAGTTATGCGGTCGCATAATTGGCCGCAAAATTGACATAAAAAATGGCCCAAGTAGCTGCTCCATTCTGCGCCATTCTGCGGCCCGCAGAGTGATTATGCGGCCATATAATGGGCCGCAGAAATGCCTATTTCTTCCAAATATTTTCCTTCAACTCCCCAGTGCACTGTTCAGTCCAAAAATTTCGAATCGCGATTATTAACCTCTACGCCTACCCCGGCATCACGGAACCCCGATTTTTAGAAAACGTTTCACGGGGCCTTACATATTCAGACTTACATGTTGAGTTCTTTACACCATGTTTCTTTCATGCCTTACATACTCGGTACTTTATTTGTACTAACGTCCCTTTTGCCTGGGGATGCTGCGTTTCATGCCCGCAGGTCCCGATAGACAGTTTAACAGTCTTCCTAGTAGGCTATTAGCTCAGCGGAAGGTGTTAGTACACTCCACTTGCTTCAGAGTTGCCTATTTGGTCAGTATGATTTGGACATGTATAGATTGGTATGGCGGGGCCCTGTCCCGACCTTTATGACGTTTATGTACTCTTAGAGGCTTGTAGACTGTCATGTATATGGATACTTGTATGGCTTTATTGGCCTATGTTTTGAGCGTACAAATGATCATGTCGGCCTTATAGGCCCGTATGTCGCATGTATAAGTTTCTATATCATGTTGGGTCATCCTATGTCTAGTATTCCTTTATGTTTTATTTCAGTTATCTCATGATGGCCCTTCTGGCCAAGTTACATCTCGCGTTTTTGTACGTTTAAGTTTCGTCATAAGTTAATCGACGTAGACTCGGGGATGATATTATTTTTGAGGTTATAAGCATTTATGCTATTTATAACAGGCGATAAGAAGTGTCGTGAAGGTTAAAGAGTAAACGAATTAAAGAAAATGAGTTTCGTTGAAGGTTGTCAATTTGGGATAAAATATGGTCCGAGCTATAATACCCGATATTTATGGACTAGTGCCATACAAGGTACCACATGACCATGATAGCAAGGTGTATAAAGTATGTTAAAAGTCAGTAGTATTTTAAGTAATTTGAGATAATTCTTAATTATGTAAATAATTAGGTAATTATTGATTTGAGTGGGAGATTAGCTAATTAATTAAGATCTTTGGATAAGCCTAATGAACGTCAACATGGCAGCCAAGGACCTTAGATAAATGTGACTCTTAAGTTCATTTAATAAGGTGGCATATTTAGAGGGTCTTTTGGCTAAGTCATCACCTAAGTGGGGCCCACACCCACTAAGGTAAAAGACTTCTCAAAATCACAAAGAGTAATGTTTATATATAATCCACATAGCAACGTGATTTGCTTGAGAGATGCTTATATCATATGGAATGGCAACATGATTTTGCTACAAAATTCATACGAAGTTATACTAAGTAATAGCAACGGGATTTGCAATTCTAAGGGAGCCCTATATAATCTTTCTCAAGAACATCATATGGATATTTTCCTACTTTGATCCACCGTTACGTGTCTTTTTAGCAATTGACGTGTGTTAGATGGATTGTCAAGAGAATTGGCTCAGGTATGTTAAGGCTACCCCTTCTTTCTTTTTGGCATTATTCATACGATACAAACGAAACGAGAAAATACGCAACTTTCATAAATGACTCTATTCATAGAAATATTAGGGGTGCCTATATTCTTGATTCCCCATGTGTCTTATTATTATATCTTCTGTTCGTGGGTCTCAGAAAAATATGTAGCTGATAAAGTTAATCGAAAGGCATATTGATCTTATGACATTCCGAGAAATCTTATTAACATACTTCTTATGCATTTCATTCATTTATACATGTACATTGACCCATGACCAGATGGCATTATATATGCGTATATTATATGTATATGGGATATGGGAAAAGGTTACAACGTTATATATGCACCACCACCTGATCAGCTGGTATATGTTGATGATTTTGCCCACAGTGGCCGAGATGATATGATGGGATGCCCTCAAAGGCTTGATGATGTTATGTACACCTATACCTATGTATTATACGACATTTATATGCACGTGCATGACATTATAAATGTTTCTGGATTCACAAAGTTATTTAGACTTACAGGTGGATTCCTTTACTCTATGTTTTATTTATGTCTTTTATGGACTGATTTCATGCCTTACATACTCGGTACATTATTCGTACTGATGTCCCTTTTGCCTGGGGACACTGTGTTTCATGCCCGCAGGTACAGGTAGACAAGATGATGGTCCCTCTTTTTAGGATCCTTGATCAGCGAGAGTTGGTGTGCTTCATTTGATCCGGAGCTGCTTTGAGTTTTGGTATGATGTGTTTGTATACCTATCTGGGTATGACGGGGCCCAGTCCCGTACATTCTATTAGAGGTCTATAGACAGTCATGTATAGTTGAATAGTATGTGGCTTTGTCGGCTTCTAATTTTGGATATATAGTTGTCTATAGGAGCCTTGTCGGCTCGCCCTATTGTATTCCGCATGTATATGTATATATGTCTTTTGGACATGTTTTCCTTACGTATGTTATTCACGTAATTCAGCGATTTATTGACAGATGTTATTCATGACCTACCCTTAATTCATGTTTATATCTTAGACGCATGCTTAGGGGTCTTCGACAGGAAGGACGCGGGCACTTGTCATGGCCCATCGGTTTGGGTCGTGACAAAAGTGGTATCAGAGCAGTTCTGTCCTAGGGTTGTCTACATACCATGTCTAGTAGAGTCTTGTTTATGAGTGTGTTGTGCACCATATTTATAAATAGGAGGCTACAGGACATATAGGATGTTATCCTCCTTTCTTATCTTAGATTGTGAGATATAAGGATTCATTTCCCTAACGATATGTTATGTTTTCAGCGATGCCTAAGAAGGCTACAACCGCACAGAAAGGCAAGTCTGTGGCTGATGAGACTACTAGTCAAGCGCCAAGAGTTACCGGGGCTCGGGGAGAGTCTCATAGTGAGATTCCATCTCAGACTTCACATACCCCGCCCTCTCCAGAGGAGCTCCGAGGGGCACCAGCTCCAGCGCATGCCCCTGTACATCCAGCTCCTCAGCCAGATGCACCGGTTCAGGAGATGAGAGATGCTATTCAGCTATTAACTCGATTAGTAGCCGCACAATCTCGGTGTCAAGAAGTAGGTATTGGTCATGCAGATAGGGCCATCAGTGTGAGGGTTCATGATTTTATTAATTAGGACCCTCCGTTATTCACTGGAGCAGATCCCAACGAGGACCCTCAGGTATTTATCGATAGGATGCAGAGGACGTTGAGGGTAATGAAGGCCACTATGACTGAGTCAGTTGAACTAGATTCCTATAAACTTCAGGATGTTGCAGTTAATTGGTACGAGTCTTGGGAGTTGTCCAGAGGTGAGGATGCCCCTCTAGCGGTATGGCATGAGTTTACATAGGCTTTTCTTCGTCATTATCTGCCACCAGAGCTTAGACGGGCCAAAGTAGATAGGTTCTTGACCCTTCGGCAGGGTAATATTAGTGTTCGGGAGTACAACCTTCAGTTTGATTCGTTGATTCGGGGTTCATCGATTCATGATGGGGTTGGAGCCGCACCTACTTAACGACTGTATGTCGGTCTCACTTCAGCCAGGCATGGATATTTCTCGTATTCAGGCATATGCTCAGGGTGTGGAGGAACGTAAGCAAAAGCAGAGGGCCGATCGTGAGCATGATAAGGGCCAGAGTAAGAGAGCGAGAACTTCGGGTCCTTCTGGTGAGTTTCGAGGTGGTCAGAGACAACAACACCCGAGGTATCCAGCTCAGCCATCGGCTAGCGCACCTCCTCAGTTTGCCGATAGGAGATTTGATCATTCCATATATTCAGGGCCTAGTTAGAATTCCAAGGCCTCAAGTTCTCAGTATAGGGGTGAGTCAAGCCTGCCCTTGCCACGATGTGCTCAGTGTGGTAAGCAGCATGTCGGCAGTGCCGTATGGGTTTGGGTGTTTGTTATACTTGTGGTTATCCAGGCCACGTTATGAGAGATTGTCCGACGAGAGGTGGTACAAGCATATTTCAGCTAGCGGGATCTGTAGTTGGTTCGTCATCATTAGTATGCCCCCTAGGCAAGGTTCACAAGCACCAATCGGTCGTGGTAGAGGCACATGTGGAATATCTATCTCGAGCGGTCCTCAGAACCGCATTTATGCATTAGCAGGTCGATAGGATCAGGAGTCGTCATCTGATGTTGTTACAGGTATATTATCAGTCTTCTCATATGATGTATATGCATTGATTGACCCCGGTTCCACCTTATCATATATTACTCCGTTGGTTGCTAGTAAGTTTGGAATAAAACCTGAGTTGGTTAAACCTTTTGAGGTGTCCACAACTGTTGGGGATCCAGTGATAGCTAGATGGGTATATAGAGATTGTATAGTAGTAGTTCATAGTCGATCTACAGTAGCAGACCTAATCGAGTTAGATATGGTAGAATTTGATGTTATAATGGGTATGGATTGGTTGGCTTCTTGTTATGCCAACGTTGATTGTAGATCAAAGATGGTCCGATTCCAATTCCCAGGGGAGCCTGTTTTGGAATGGAAAAGTAATACGGCATCGCCGAGAGGTAGATTTATTTCCTATCTCAAGGCAAGGAAGATGATCAGAAAGGGCTATATTTATCACTTAGTTTGGGTACAGGATGTGAAAGTAGAGTCACCAACCATTCAATCTATCCCTGTGGTTAATAAGTTGCCCGATGTTTTTCCCGATGAGCTTCCGGGTCTTCCGCCAAGCAAGAAATTGAGTTTGCTATTGACCTATTACCAGATACTCAACCAATATCTATTCCTCCCTATAGAATGGCACCCGTGGAACTGAGAGAGTTGAAGGAACAACTAAGGGACTTGCTTGAAGAAGGCTTTATCAGACCTAGTACATCAGCGTGGGGGAGCACCTGTGTTATTTGTGAGGAAGAAAGATGGTTTCTTGTAGATATGTATTGATTATAGACAGTTGAATAAGGTGACGATCAAGAATAAGTACCCACTCCCGAGGATTGATTATTTATTTGATCAGTTGCAACGTGCCAAGTGTTTCTCGAAGATAGACCTGAGGTCAGGGTACCATCAGGTAAGGGTTAAGGAGAAAGATATTCTGAAGACAGCATTCAGGACAAGATACGAGCACTTTGAGTTTCGTGTTATGTCATTCGGTTTGACTAATGCCCCAGCAGTATTCATAGACTTGATGAACCGTGTGTTTAGACCCTTTCTAGATCTGTTTGTGATTGTATTTATCGATGATATATTGGTTTATTCTCGTTCAGAGATTGAGCATGCAGATCATTTGCATACTATGCTCAAAGTTCTATAAAAAGAGAAGTTGTACACCAAACTCTCTAAATGTGAATTCTGGTTGAATTCTGTAGCTTTCCTTGGGCATATTATTTCATGTGAAAGTATCCGGGTTGATACACAAAAGATTGAGGCAGTAAAGACTTGGCCTAGACCCACAACACCGACGGAGGTTCGTAGCTTCCTCGGTTTGGCTGGTTATTACAGGAGATTTGTAGAGGGATTTTCTTCTCTTTCAGCACCATTGACAAAGTTGACTCAGAAGGGAGCTAAGTTCCAATGGACTGATACTTGCGAGCGGAGTTTTCAAGCATTGAAGGAGAGATTAACTTCAGCACTGGTTCCAACACTCCCAGAGGGATCGATGGTTATGTTATCTATTATGACGCTTCGGGCATTGGATTGGGTTGTGTACTGATGCAGCATGGTAAGGTTGTAGCTTATGCTTCTAGACAACTAAGAAAGCATGAGAAGAAGTACCCGGCCCACGATTTAGAGTTAGCCGTGGTGATTCATGCACTAAAGATGTGGAGGCACTACTTGTATGGCGTTCATGTTGATATCTATACGGGTCATAAGAGACTTTAGTATATCTTCAAGCAAAAGGCGAATGTAGTAGCAGATGACCTCAGCCGTAGATCTAAAGGTAGCATGTCATATTTACAACTAGAAAAGAGTGGGATAGCCCATGACATTCATCAGCTAGCTAGTCTTGGAGTTCGCTTAATGGATTCAGGTGATACCGGCGTAACTATTCAAGACACGGCAACATCCTCTTTAGTAACTAAAGTAAAGGAACGCCAGTATGAAGATCCTGTGTTAGCTCATTATAGAGATACATTCCCTCAAAAGGAGAAGACACCATTTGAGATTACAGAAGATAGGGTCCTCAGATATCGAGGACGATTATGTGTCCCTAATGTCACGGGGTTGCGTCAGCAGGTTATGGGAGAACCTCACTATTTTCATTATTCTATCAATCCAAAAGCAACAAAAATGTATCATGATATTAGGGAAATATATTGGTGGGACGAAATAAAAAAGGATATAGCGGAGTTTGTTGCTTAGTGCCCTAATTGTCAGCAGGTTAAGATTGAGCATCAAAAACCCGGTGGATTATTGGAGGCTATAGAGATTCCGACTTGGAAGTGGGAAGTAATCAATATGAATTTCATTGTAGGCTTACCTCGTACCCAGCATAAGTTAGATTCTACATGGGTGTTTGTTGATAGACTTACAAAATCAGCCAATTTTCTGCCCGTTAGGACTACGTATTCCGCAGAGGATTAAGCAAGGCTTTAAATTAAGGAGATAGTATAATGTCATGGTGTCCTTATATCTATTATCTCGGATAGAGGAGCTCAGCTTACAACTAATTTTTGGAGGTCCTGTTGTAACACCCCAGAAATATTTCGAAGTACTTAAGTGTAAGGCCTGGTAAAATTTACAAAGAAAATAATGTTTTATGGTGCCGGACTAGGCTTACGTGTTTGAGGATGGCTCAGACTTTTTGGGTTGAACAATGCACGGGAAAGTAAAGGAAATTTTTTGCCGGAAATGTGCATTTATGCAGTCCATTATGCGACTGCATAATCACTCTGCGTGTCGCATAATGGCCGCAGAAGTGAGCAGGTGAGGGCTATTCTGAAAGCAGCTATGCGGTCGACTATGCGACCGCATAACTGTTATGCGGTGCATTATGCGACCGCATAACAGTTATGTGGACCGCATAGTGACCGCATACACAGGCAGTTCTTTTGGCTATTTTGTAACCAAATATGCGACCGATATGCGGTCCACATATCGGTTATGCGATCGCATACCTTGTTCCGGAGCTCCATTTTTGAGTTTTTAAAACCCGACCCTATTTCGTTAAATACACTCTTTGGATCAGTTTTGAGCTTTTATCTGACATTTTAGAGTGAGAGAGGGTGTCCTAGAGTGAGAAGGTGTTCTCCAATAATTGTTCAATTCTTGCCCAAGTTTTGGAAGATTGAGAAGGAAAACTCACTAGGTCTTCATCCTAGAGGTAAGATTCTACTCCCTAAACCTCAATTTCGAATTTTGTGTAGAAATGGATAATAAGCAAGATAATTTTTGGGCAAGAGGGTTGGTTATTTTACATGCATGTGTTATCAATGGGTGTAGAAAGATTGTTGAGCTAAAAATGGTAAAGGTTGGGTTGTGGGATGATGGAATCCTCCATGAAAGGACCTTGAAACCTTAATGCGCATCTAGTGTTTGATAAAATGCTCAAATGAGCTAGAACCATGATCATCTTCCTAATTTTGGTTCAATTTGTTATATTTCTAAAATAGATTGAAGTTGCTAAGAATTCCGAAACACTTAGAGTCTAAGGAAGCTCAAGTGAGGTATGTTGGCTAAACTCTTCTCTTGGAATTGAATCCCACAATATTCATGTAAATTATGTAGGTCCCGAGTGATTCATTATGAAATTGGCTATTCCGAGTAAGATTGGGTTGGAAGATATATGTTCAACAAGCATCCCAAATGCTCTATTCATGTTATATTACCAATTGAGGATGTGTTAAAATATGGGTTGTGCATTAATAATGTTTCAACTTTAAGTCAAGTTCAAATGAAAGCTATTATGCCAAATTTTGTGAAATATCTCTATGTGCATTAGACTCTAAATTGCTCACATGTGTACTACACACTTTGATTTGAATTGTGTTGATTGTTGATGATGAGGATGATATTGAAATTAATAATGTGAGCATGAAATACTGAATATGGCCAACGTGCCAAGAATGATCTTATAATTATGGCCACTAGTGCCAATGAAATGAAAAGATGTGAAAGTATTATGAAATACGATGATTGATATAAAAAGGTTGATGTCTCAAATAAGACGGCCTAGCCGGTCGGGTCGTGATCGGACACCATGCCGCACACATGGTGGTGATTGTGCTGGAAATTGTAATTGAAATGGTAATTGTGGTTGATGTCCCTAATGGATAGCCTAGCCGATCGGGTCGTGATCGGACTCCATGTTAAAGACGGTGGTATTGATATTGAGAGAAATTGTGGTTGATGTCCCTAATGAGCTGGCCTAGCCGATCGGCTCGTGATCGGACTCCGTGCTAAGAGTACGGTGGTACCGGTATTATGAATAATGGTATTGTGGCAATGGTATATCGATACTAAAATTCTCCCATCGGCTCGTGATCGGACTCCGTGCTAAGAGTACGGTGGTACCGGTATTGTGAATAATGGTATTGTGGACAATGGTATATCGATACTAAAATTCTCCCAATGTGAGATATGGAAATTAATTTGAACACTGTCTTGATCCTAAATTGAGGTTTGATGTTGATTAAGGCTTTCATTGATATTATTATAATCTTATTTGTATTATTTGTCATTCTATTGAGAAGGTGTTTAGTTATGCATACTAGTACTATTCGACGGTACTAACGTCCATTTTTCCGGGGGCGCTGCATCTTTAAATGGATGCAAGTGGTTCCACAACAGGAGATATTGATCAGTGATAGCAGTGCACTTTCTTCCCAGCTGACTTGGTGAGCCCCACTTCATTCCGGGGTCATAAATCTTTTGTACTTTGTGTATTGTATTTGAGGTATAGCCGGGGACTTGTTGCCGGCATTATCATTGTACTCTTCTTTATCTATAGAGACTCCATAGACATAGTGTGGGTTGTGTGTTGGTGCTGGGGAAAGACAAACTATGTTATGTTGTGGATGTATTACTTGTCCATTTGAGACTTTAAAAATGATGAAACGATTGGAAATGAATTGGTATTGTAGACATGAACACATTTTCGTCTAATTAATGATAATATGTATTATCTCTATTCATGGATGAGTTTGGGTAGAATGAAATCTAACAAGCTTGCTCAGTCGGGTTCACTCGGTTGAGCGCTGGTCGCGCTCCTCGGTTTTGGGGCGTGACAAACTTGGTATCAGAGCCTAAGGTTTTAAAGTGTCCTAGGATGTCTCATAGGCGTGTCTAGTAGAGTCTTTATTATCGGTGTGTTGTCGACCACATCTATAATTAGGATGCTACATGGGCATTTAGGAATAATAACTTTCTTTCATGTTCTTGATCGTGCGATAAAGCGGTTGTAACAATGTTCCTCCTTTAACTTCTGAGTTGCTCTAATTTTCAGTACATAGCGCCTAAGAAGAAGGCAAGAACTGGCTAAAGAGCCAATGTCACCCCAGGAGTGACAATTGATCATATAATTTATGATGCGGGTGTGCACCCGAGGAGTAAGAATATTCCTCCAGTTACTACACTGCCTGACTCTACTACAATTGATCAGATCGCACCTGTCCCTACACCTACTAAAGGTGCAACAGTTCCTCCAATTGATATACCAGTTCCATCTCCAGTTCCAGCTTCCGATTCTGGTGTTTCTGATATTGATCTTAGGGGAGCCATACAGATGTTGGCTCAAATAGTGGCTTCCCAGACCCAGAGGTCAAATGCTGCACCTACTTCTTCCAGTCAGCCAGGGGATTCTACTGGTTCCAGGGTGAACAGGTTTCTCCAGTTGGATCCTCCAGTGTTCACGGGTACTAACCCAGAGGAAGATCCCCAAGATTTCATTGATGAGATGCACAAAACTCTCAGAGTTATGCATGCTACTGAAACAGAGGCAGTGGAATTGGCCTCCTACCGCCTGAAAGAGGTGGCATATTCTTGGTTTGAACTATGGGAGGAGTCCCGTGAAGAAGGGAGCCCTCCGGCGAGGTGGGGTGAGTTTGCTGATCATTTCTTGATCATTTCTTGCCTGCCGAGACTAAGGCAGCCCGTGCTGCTGAGTTTGAGAACTTTAGGCAAGGTAGCCTGAGTGTGTGGGATTACCATATGAGATTCGCGTACCTGTCAAAATATGCTATTTACATGCTGCCCACTATGGAGGCTAGAGTTCGCTGATTTGTGCAGGGCCTTAGTCCCTTGGTAATTAATGAGGCCACTACAACAGCTTTGAATTCTGATATGAACTATGGAAAGATGGTGGCATTCGCTCAAGCCACAGAGACCTGCAAATTAAGGAACAGAATGGAGCGATAGGGTAGTAATAAGGCCTGGTCTACATGCAACTTTGGTGGTTCTTCAGGTGGTGGCAAGTCAACATTCAGAGGAGGGTCGTCAGGGCCATCACAGTCCTTTGCTCAGTCTTCGGCTAGTGCACTGCCATTAGGGCCAAGTCAGCAGCAGTAGTGGAGCCGTTTCAAGCCCAGTCAGGGCAACATGGGATCCAATCATCAGGGTCGTCATGGTGGTAGATTCCAGCAGCAGAGAAAGCCCCCATGCCCTAGGTGTGGAAAGATGCACCTAGGAATATGCTACATGGACTTACCCATATGCTACGGATGCAGATTGAAGGGTCACATTCAGAGGAGCTGTCGTTCGTTCTGCCAGGGTACGGGCAGAGGCATGGCACAACCAGCCAGTTCTGCAGCTACTACATCCGCAACACCTCCTCCAGCTCGAGGCACTCCAACACCCGCAGGGCGTGGTGCAGCTAGGGGCGGAGCTTAGAGTTCGGGAGGATCCGGCCGTTTCTATGCTATGAGGGGTCGCCAGAATTCAGAGGCTTCTCCAGATGTTGTCACAGGTATATTAACCGTCCAATCTCATGATGTATATGCTCTTATTGATCCCGGTTCCACCTTGTCATATGTCACACCTTATGTTGCTATGGAATTTGGGATAGAACCAAAACAGCTTTATGAGTCGTTCTCTGTATCTACTCTGGTTGGTGAGTCTATTTTAGCCACGCGGGTTTATAGGGATTGTGTTGTTACGTTGCATGGTCGGGACACTGTGGCCAATCTTATTGAATTGAGAATGGTCGATTTTGATGTGATAATGGGGATGGATTGGCTTTATTCTTGTTTTGCCAAGCTTGATTGCCGAACCAGGACGGTTAGGTTCGAATTTCCAAATGAGCCAGTTATTGAGTGTAAGGGTGATGATGTAGTGACAAAGGGTAGGTTTGTTTCCTACCTTAAGGCCACAAAGATGATAAACAAGGGATGTATTTACCATTTGGTCCGGGTTACGGACACCGATGCTGAGGCACCTATACTTGAGTCCGTGCCTGTTGTGAATGAACTTCTGGGAGTCTTTCCGGATGAACTCCCTTGGATCCCACCAGACAGGGAGATTGATTTTGGGATTGATGTGATGCCAGACACACATCCTATATCTATTCCACCATACAGAATGGCACCAGTAGAACTGAAGGAGCTAAAGGAACAATTGAGAGATTTGTTAGAAAAGGGTTTTATCCGAATAAGTGTGTCGCCTTGGGGTGCACCGGTCCTTTTTGTAAGAAAGAAAGATGGGTCACTGAGAATGTGTATTGACTATTGACAACTTAATAAGGTAACAATCAAAAATAAGTACCCACTACCAAGGATAGATGACTTGTTTGATCAATTGCAAGGTGCCAGGTACTTCTCCAAAATCGATTTACGATCCGGGTATCACCAATTGAAGATCAGGGAGCGGGATCTTCCGAAAACAGCTTTTAGAACCCGGTATGGGCATTTTGAGTTTCTAGTAATGTCTTTTGGGCTAACAAATGCTCTAGCAGCCTTCATGGATCTTATGAATCACGTTTTTAAGCCATTCCTCGACTCCTTTGTGATAGTGTTCATTGACGATATTCTTGTATATTCACGAAGTCAGGAGAACCATGATGACCATCTTAGGGTAGTTCTGCAAACCCTACATCAGCACCAGTTATATGCAAAGTTTTCAAAGTGTGAATTTTGGCTTGAATCAGTCATATTCTTGGGTCATGTAGTTTCTAGTGAGGAAATTAAGGTTGATCCTCAAAATATTTCAGCTGTGAAGAATTGGCCGAGGCCTACAACTCCAACAGAAATTCATAGTTTCTTAGGCTTAGTTGGATATTATAGAAAGTTTGTGGAGGGGTTTTCTACTCTTGCCTCTTCATTGACTAAATTGATGCAGAAGGCAATTAAGTTCCAATGGTCAGATGCTTGTGAAAAGAGTTTCCAGGAATTGAAAGTAAGATTGACTATGACACCGGTGTTGACTCTACCAGAGGGTATAGATGGATTTGTGGTATATTGTGATGCTTTAAGAATCGGGCTTGGATGTGTATTAATGCAACATGGGAAGGTGATAGCTTATGCTTCTAGGCAACTAAAGAATCATGAAAAGAACTATCCAACACATGATTTAGAACTTGCGGCGGTGGTATTTGCATTGAAAATTTGACGTCATTATTTATATGGAGTCCATGTGGATATATTCACGGACCATAAGAGCCTTCAATATATTTTCAAACAGAAGGAGTTGAATCTGAGGCAGAGAAGATGGCTTGAATTACTCAAGGATTATGACATTGATATTTTATACCATCCGGGGAATGCTAATATTGTGGCGGATGCTCTTAGCCGGAAATCTATGGGTAGTTTGCTCACTTGGAGGCATATTAGAGGCCATTAGCCAAGGAAGTTCACCGGTTGACTAGTTTGGGAGTTCGTCTTGCGGACTCTAGTGAAGGAGGGGTAATTGTGTAAAATAGGGCTGAATCATCGCTTGTTGTGGAAGTCAAAGAGAAGCAAAACAACAATCCATTGTTGGTGCAGTTGAAAGAGGGGATTCATAAACATAAGACTATGGCCTTTTCTCTTAGCATGAATGATGGTACACTAAGGTACCGAGGGCGACTCTATGTTCCAAATGTGGATGGTCTCCGGGGAAGAATTATGACTGAAGCTCACACTTCTAGGTATTCTGTGCATCCAGGTTCTACAAAAATATATCATGATCTTAAGAAAATCTATTGGTGGAATGATATGAAAAGAAATGTGGCGGACTTTGTGGCAAGATGTCCGAATTGTCAGCAAGTGAAGGCCGAACACCAAAGGCCTGGTGGGTTGGCACAAAACATAGAAATTCCAATGTGAAAGTGGGAAATGATTAATATGGACTTTGTGGTAGGATTACCGCGTACTTCGCATAAGTTTGACTCAATTTGGGTAATTGTGGATTGGCTCACGAAGTCATCACACTTTTTGCCGGTTAAGTCTACCGACACAGCGCAGCAGTATGCTCAGCTATATCAAAGAAATAGTCAGGTTGCATGGCACACCAATTTCCATCATTTCTGATTGGGGGGCACAATTCACTGCTAATTTTTGGAAAAACTTTCAGCAAGGTTTGGGTACTCAGGTGAATCTTAGTACAGCCTTTCACCCGCAGACTGACGGGCAGGCAGAGCGGACTATTCAGACGCTTGAGGATATGTTGCGTGCTTGCATTCTAGACTTCAAAGGTAGTTGGGATGATCATTTACCACTCATAGAATTTGCCTACAACAATAGATATCATGCTAGCATTCAAATGGCAACGTTCGAGGCTTTATATGGTAGGAGATGTAGATCTCCCATTGGGTGGTTCGAAATTGGGGAAGTAGAGTTGATAGGGCCAGACCTCGTGCATCAGGCCAAGGAAAAAGTTAAAATCATTAAGGAGTGGTTGAAGATTGCTCAGAGTCGTCAGAAATCCTATTCGGATGTTCGTCGTAGGGATTTGGAGTTCAAAGAAAATGATTGGGTATTCTTGAAAGTTTCCCCCATGAAAGGGGTAATGCAATTTGGTAAGAAAGGGAAATTAAGTCCGAGGTATGTCGGACCGTACAAAATCATTCAAAAGATCGGTGAGGTGGCGTACAAGGTTGAGCTACCACCTGAGATGTCATTAGTACACCCGGTGTTTCATGTGTCTATGTTGAAGAAAGTAGTTGGAGATCCGACACTCATTGTTCCGGTTGAGACCATTGAGGTAAATGAGAAATTGACTTACGAAGCTATTCCAATTTCTATTATTGATCGGCAAGTCCAAAAATTGAGAAATAAAGAAATTGCCTCCGTGAAAGTGTTGTGGCGAAACAACAGGTTAAAGAGGCTACTTGGGAGACCGAGGGAGAAATGAAGAAAAAGTATCCTTATTTGTTTGAATGACCATGTATTTAAAATTGTGATCTAAAAAAAAAAAATATTATACGACTTACTTTTTATGAATTTTATATCATGTCAACAATTGGCATTAAGGGTGTTCCTTTATGGATATATATTGCTTATGAGACCACATTTGGTGTTGTTTTGTATTATGTTACGTCATTGGAATATGTATATGCTGTTAGGATGTGTTTCTGGGGCTCTCTTACAGGTGGATAGGCCTAGTTACAAGGGAAACTCTGGAGAAATTTTGGAGATTTTGGGAGTTAGTCAAATTTGGGGCAGCTCGAATGTGGTATGAAACAAACTGAGTTGCATAAGATGCTAATGATGTATTTTCATCCTCATTCGAGGACGAATGATCCTAAGCGGGGGAGAATGTAACACCCCAGAAAAATTTTGAAGTACTTAAGTGTAAGGCCTGGTAAAATTTGCAAAGAAAATAATGTTTCATGGTGCCGGACTAGGCTTACGTGTTTGAGGATGGCTCGGACTTTTTGGGTTGAACAATGCACGAGAAAGTAAAGGAAAATTTTTGCCAGAAATGTGCATTTATGCGGCCCATATGCGACCGCATAATCACTCTACGAGCTGCATAATGGCCGCAGAAGTGAGCAGGTGAGGGCTATTCTGGAAGCAGCTATGTGGTCGACTATGCGACCGCATAACTGTTATGCGGTGCATTATGCGACCGCATAACTGTTATGCGGTGCATTATGCGACCGCATAACAATTATGCGGACCGCATAGTGACCGCATACACAGGCAGTTCTTTTGGCTATTTTGTAACCAAATATGCGACCGATATGCGGTCCGCATATCGGTTATGCGATCGAATACCTTGTTCCGGAGCTCCATTTTTGAGTTTTTAAAACCCGACCCAATTTCGTTAAATACACTCTTTGGGTCATTTTTGAGCTATTATATGATATTTTAGAGCGAGAGAGGGTGTCCTAGAGTGAGAAGGTGTTCTCCAATAATTGTTCTTCAATTCTTGCCCAAGTTTTGGAAGATTGAGAAGGGAAACTCACTAGGTCTTCATCCTAGAGGTAAGATTCTACACCCTAAACCTCAATTTTGAATTTTGTGTAGAAATATATAATAAGCAAGATAATTTCTGGGCAAAAGGGTTGGTTATTTTACATGCATGTGTTATCAATGGGTGTAGAAAGATTGTTGAGTTAAAAATGGTAAAGGTTGGGTTGTGGGATGATGGAATCCTCCATGAAAGGACCTTGAAACCTTAATGCACATCTAATGTTTGATAAAATGCTCAAATGATCTAGAACCACGATCATCTTCCTAATTTTGGTTCAATTTGTTATATTTCTAAAATAGATTGAAGTTGCTAAGAATTCCAGAACACTTAGAGTGTAAGGAAGCTCAAGTGAGGTATGTTGGCTAAACGCTTCTCTTAGAATTAAATCCCACGATATTCATGTAAATTATGTAGGTCCCGAGTGATTCATTATGAAATTGGCTATTCCGAGTAAGATTGGGTTGGAAGATATATGTTTAACAAGAAACCCAAATGCTCTATTTATGTTATGTTACCAATTGAGGATGTGTTAAAATATGGGTTGTGCATTAATAATGTTTCGACTGTAAGTCAAGTTCAAATGAAGGCTCCTATGCCAAATTTTGTTAAATATCTCTATGTGAAGACTCTAAATTGCTCACATGTGTACTACACACTTTGATTTGAATTGTGTTTATTGTTGATGATGAGGATGATATTGAAATTGATAATGTGAGCATGAAATACTGAATATGGCCAACGTGCCAAGAATGATCTTATAATTATGGCCACTAGTGCCAATGAAATGAAAAGATGTGAAAGTATTATGAAATGCGATGATTGATATAAAAAGGTTGATGTCTCAAATAAGACGGCCTAGTCGGTCGGGTCGTGATCGGACACCATGCCGCACACATGGTGGTGATTGTGCTGGAAATTGTAATTGAAATGGTAATTGTGGTTGATGTCCCTAATGGATAGCCTAGCCAATCGGGTCGTGATCGGACTCCTTGTTAAAGATGGTGGTATTGATATTGAGAGAAATTGTAGTTGATGTCTCTAATGAGATGGCCTAGATGATCAGGTCATGATCGGACTCCGTGCTAAGAGTACGGTGGTACCGGTATTGTGAATAATGGTATTGTGGACAATGGTATATCGATACTAAAAATCTCCCAATGTGAGATATGGAAATTAATTTGAACACTGTCTTGATCCTAAATTGAGGTTTGATGTTGATTAAGGCTTTCATTGATATTATGATAATCTTATTTGTATTATTTGTCATTCTATTGAGAAGGTGTTTAGTTATGCATACTAGTACTATTCGACGGTACTAACGCCCCTTTTGCCGGGGGCGCTGTGTTCCACAGCAGGAGATATTGATCAGTGATAGTAGTGCACTTTCTTCCCAGCTGACTTGGTGAGCCCCACTTCATTCCGGGGTCATAAATCTTTTCTACTTTGTGTATTCTGTTTGAGGTAGAGCCGGAGCCTTGTTGCCGACATTATCATTTTACTCTTCTTTATCTATAGAGGCTCCATAGACATAGTGTGGGTTATGTATTGGTGCTGGGGAAAGACAAACGATGTTATGTTGTGGATGTATTACTTTTCCATTTGAGACTTTAAAAATGATGAAACAATTGGAAATGAATTGGTATTGTAGACATGAAAACATTTTCGTCTAATTAATGATAATATGTATTATTTCTATTCATGGATGAGTTTGGGTAGAATGAAATCTAACAGGCTTGCTCGGTCGGGTTCACTCGGTTGAGCGCCGGTTGCGCTCCTCGATTTTGGGGCGTGACAAACTTAGTATCAGATCTTAAGGTTTTAAAGTGTCCTAGGATGTCTCGGAGCCGTGTCTAGTAGAGTCTTTATTATCGGTATGTTGTCGACCACATCTATAATTAGGATGCTACATGGGCATTTAGGAATAATACCTTTCTTTCATGTTCTTGATCGTGCGATAAAGCTTGTTGTAAGATTGTTCCTCCTTTAACTCCTGAGTTGCTCTAATTTTCAGTACATGGCGCCTAAGAAGAAGGCAAGAACTGGACAAAGAGCCAATGTCACCCCAGGAGTGAGAATTGATCATATAATTGATGATGCGGGTGTGCTCTCGAGGAGTGAAAATATTCCTCCAGTTACTACACTGCCTGACTCTACTACAACTGATCAGATCGCACCTGTCCCTACACTTACTGAAGGTGCAACAGTTCCTCCAACTGATATACCAGTTTCATCTCTAGTTCCAGCTTCCGATTATGGTGTTTCTGATATTGATCTTAGGGGAGCCATACAGATGTTGGCTCAAATAGTGGCTTCCTAGACCCAGAGGTCAAATACTGCACCTACTTCTTCCAGTCAGCTAGGGGATTATACTGGTTCCAGGGTGAACAAGTTTCTGCAGTTGGATCCTCCAGTGTTCACGGGTACTAACCCAGAGGAAGATCCCCAGGATTTCACTGATGAGATGCACAAAACACTCAGAGTTATGCGTGCTACTGAAACAGAGGCAGTGGAATTGGCCTCCTACCGCCTGAAAGAGGTAGCATATTCTTGGTTTGAACTATGGTAGGAATCCCGTGAAGAAGGGAGCCCTCCAGCGAGGTGGGGTGAGTTTGCTGATGCCTTCATTAATCATTTCTTGCCTGCCGAGACTAAGGCAGCCCGTGCTGCTGAGTTTGAGAATTTGAGGCAAGGTAGCTTGAGTGTGTGGGATTACCATAAGAGATTCGCGTATCTGTCTAAATATGCTATTTACATGCTGCCCACTATGGAGGCTAGAGTTCACCAATTTATGCAGGGCCTTAGTCCCTTGGTAATTAATGAGGCCGCTACATCAGCCTTGAATTCTGATATGAACTATGGAAAGATGGTGGCATTCGCTCAAGCCACAGAGACCCGTAAATTCAGGAACAGAATGGAGCGATAGGGTAGTAATAAGGCTCGGTCTACGTGCAACTTTGGTAGTTCTTCAGGTGGTGGCAAGTCAACATTCAGAGGAGGGTCGTCAGGGCCATCACCGTCCTTTACTCAGTCTTTGGCTAGTGCACCACCATCAGGGCCTAGTCAGCAGCAGCAGTGGAGCCGGTTCAGGCCCAGTCAGGGAAACAGGGGATCCAATCATCAGGGTCGTCATGGTGCTAGATTCCAGCAGTAGAGGAAGCCCCCATTCCCTAGGTGTGGAAAGATGCACCTAGGAATATGCTACATGGACTTACCCATATGCTACGGATGCGGATTGAGGGGTCACATTCAGAGGGAATGTCGTTCGTCCCGCCAGGATGCGGGCAGAGGCATGGCACAGCCAGCCAGTTCTGCAGCTACTACATCCGCAACACCTCCTCCAGCTCGAGGCACTCCAACACCCATAGGGCGTGGTGCAGCTAGAGGCAGAGCTCAGAGTTCAGGAGGATCCAACCGTTTCTATGCTATGAAGGGTCGCCAGAATTCAGAGGCTTCTCCAGATGTTGTCACAGGTATATTAACCGTCCAATCTCATGATGTATATGCTCTTATTGATCCCGGTTCAACCTTGTCATATGTCACACCTTATGTTGCTATGGAATTTGGGATAGAACCAAAACAGCTTTATGAGCCGTTCTCTGTATCTACTCTGGTTGGTGAGTCTATTTTAGCCACGCGGGTTTATAGGGATTGTGTTGTTACGTTGCGTGGTCGGGACACCGTGGCCGATCTTATTGAATTGAGAATGGTCGATTTTGATGTGATAATGGGGATGGATTGGCTTTATTCTTGTTTTGCCAAGCTTGATTGCCGAACCAGGACTGTTAGGTTCGAATTTCCAAATGAGCTAGTTGTTGAGTTGAAGGGTGATGATGTAGTGCCAAAGGGTAGGTTTATTTCCTAACTTAAGGCCACAAAGATGATAAACAAGGGATGTATTTACCATTTGGTCTGGGTTACGGACACCGATGCTGAGGCACCTACACTTGAGTCCGTGCCTGTTGTGAATGAATTTCTGGGATTCTTTCCGGATGAACTCCCTGGGATCCCACCAGACAGGGAGATTGATTTTGGGATTTATGTGATGCGAGACACACATCCTATATCTATTCCACCCTACAGAATGGCACCAGTAGAACTGAAGGAGCTAAAGGAACAATTGAGAGATTTGTTAGAAAGGTTTTTATCCAACCAAGTGTGTCGCCTTGGGGCGCACTAGTCCATTTTGTAAGAAAGAAAGATGGGTCACTGAGAATGTGTATTGACTATCGACAACTTAATAAGGTAACAATAAAAAATAAGTACCCACTGCCAAGGATAAATGACTTGTTTGATCAATTGCAAGGTGCCAGGTACTTCTCCAAAATCGATTTACGATCCGAGTATCACCAATTGAAGATCAGGGAGCGGGATATTCCGAAAACAGCTTTTAGAACCAGGTATGGGCATTTTGAGTTTCTAGTAATGTCTTTTGGGCTAACAAATGCTCCAGCAGCCTTCATGGATCTTATGAATCGCGTTTTTAAGCCATTCCTCGACTCCTTTGTGATAGTGTTCATTGACGATATTCTTGTATATTCACGAAGTCAGGAGGACCATGCTGACCATCTCAGGGTAGTTCTGCAAACCCTACATCAGCACCAGTTATATGCAAGGTTTTCAAAGTGCGAATTTTGGCTTGAATCAGTCATATTCTTGGGTCATGTAGTTTCTAGTGAGGGAATTAAGGTTGATCCTCAAAAAATTTCAGCTGTGAAGAATTGGCCGAGGCCTACAAATCCAATAGAGATTCGCAGTTTCTTAGGCTTAGCTGGATATTATAGAAAGTTTGTGGAGGGGTTTTCTACTCTTGCCTTTCCATTGACTAAATTGACGCAGAAGGCAATTAAGTTCCAATGGTCAGATGCTTGTGAAAAGAGTTTTCAGGAATTGAAAGTAAGATTGACTATGACACCGGTGTTGACTCTACCAGAGGGTATAGATTGATTTGTGGTATATTGTGATGCTTCAAGAATCGGGCTTGGATGTGTATTAATGCAACATGGGAAGGTGATAGCTTATGCTTCTAGGCAACTAAAGAATCATGAAAAGAACTATCCAACACATGATTTAGAACTTGCGGCGGTGGTATTTGCATTGAAAATTTGGCGTTATTATTTATATGGAGTCCATGTGGATATATTCACGGACCATAAGAGCCTTTAATATATTTTCAAACAGAAGGAGTTGAATCTGAGGCAGAGAAGATGGCTTGAATTACTCAAGGATTATGACATTGATATTTTATACCATCCGAGGAAGGCTAATGTTGTGGCGGATGCTCTTAGCCGGAAATCTATGGGTAGTTTGGCTCACTTGGAGGCATATCAGAGGACATTAGCCAAGGAAGTTCACCGATTGGCTAGTTTGGGAGTTCGTCTTGCGGACTCTAGTGAAGGAGGGGTAATTGTGCAAAATAGGGCTGAATCATCGCTTGTTGTGGAAGTCAAAGGGAAGCAATACAACGATCCATTATTGGTGCAGTTGAAAGAGGAGATTCATAAATATAAGACCATGGCCTTTTCTCTTAGCATGAATGATGGTACACTAAGGTACCAAGGGGGACTCTGTGTTCCAAATGTGGATGGTCTCCGGGGAAGAATTATGACTGAAACTTACACTTCTAGGTATTCCGTGCATCCAGGTTCTACAAAAATGTATCATGATCTTAAGGAAGTCTATTAGTGGAATGATATGAAGAGGAATGTGGCGGACTTTGTGGCAAGATGTCCGAATTGTCAGCAAGTGAAGGCCGAACACCAAAGGTCTGGTGGGTTGGCACAAAACATAGAAATTCCAATGTGAAAGTGGGAAATGATTAATATAGACTTTGTGGTAGGATTACCGTGCACTTCGCACAAGTTTGACTCAATTTTGGTAATTATGGATCGGCTCACGAAGTCATCACACTTTTTGCCGGTTAAGTCTACCGACACAGCGCAGCAGTATGCTCAGCTATATCAAAGAAATAGTCAGGTTGCATGGCACACCAATTTCCATCATTTCTGATTGGGGGGCACAATTCACTGCTAATTTTTGGAAAAACTTTCAGCAAGGTTTGGGTACTCAGGTGAATCTTAGTACAGCCTTTCACCCGCAGACTGCCGGGCAGGCAGAGCGGACTATTCAGACGCTTAAGGATATGTTGCGTGCTTGCGTTCTAGACTTCAAAGGTAGTTGGGATGATCATTTACCACTCATAGAATTTACCTACAACAATAGCTATCACGCTAGCATTCAAATGGCACCGTTCGAGGCTTTATATGGTAGGAGGTGTAGATCTCCCATTGGGTGGTTCGAAATTAGAGAAGCAGAGTTGATAGGGCCAGACCTCGTGCATCAGGCCATGGAAAAAGTTAAAATCATTAAGTAGAGGTTGAAGACTGCTCAGAGTCGTCAAAAAGCCTATTCGGATGTTCGTCGTAGGGATTTGGAGTTCAAATAAGATGATTGGGTATTCTTGAAAGTTTCCCCTATGAAAGGGGTAATGCGATTTGGTAAGAAAGGGAAATTGAGTCCTAGGTATGTCGGACCGTACAAAATCATTCAGAAGATCGGTGAGGTGGTGTACAAGGTTGAGCTACCACCTGAGATGTCATTAGTACACCCGGTGTTTCATGTGTCTATGTTGAAGAAAGTAGTTGGAGATCCGACACTCATTGTTCCGGTTGAGACCATTGAGGTAAATGAGAAATTGACTTACGAAGAGATTCCAGTTTCTATTATTGATTGGCAAGTCCGAAAATTGAGAAATAAAGAAATTGCCTCCGTGAAAGTGTTGTGGCAAAACCAACAGGTTGAAGAGGCTACTTGGGAGGGAGAAATGAAGAAAAAGTATCCTTATTTGTTTGAATGACCATGTATTTAAAAGTATGATCTAAAAAAAAAAGAAAAAAATTTATAAGACTTACGTTTTATGAATTTTATATCATGTGAACAATTGCCATTAAGGGTGTTCCTTTATGGATATATATTGCTTATGAGACCACATTTGGTGTTGTTTTGTATTATGTTACGTCGTTGGAATATGTATATGCTGTTAGGATGTGTTTCTGGGGCTCTCTGACAGGTGGATAGGCCTAGTTACAAGGGAAACTCTAGCGAAAATTTTGGAGATTTTGGGAGTTAGTCAAATTTGGGGCTGCTCGAATGTGGTATGAAACAAACTGAGTTGCATAAGATGCTAATGACGGATTTTTACCCTCATTTGTGGATGAATGATCCTAAGCGGGGGAGAATGTAACACCCCGGGAAAATTTCGAAGTACTTAAGTGTAAGGCCTGGTAAAATTTGCAAAGAAAAAAATATTTCATGGGGCCGGACTAGGCTTACGTGTTTGAGGATGGCTCGGACTTTTTGGGTTGAACAATGCACGAAAAAGTAAAGGAAACTTTTTCCCGAAAATGTGCATTTATGCAGTCCATTATGCGACCGCATAATCACTCTGCGGGCTGCATAATGGCCGCAGAAGTGAGCAGGTGAGGGCTTTTCTAGAAGCAGCTATGCGGTCGACTATGCGACCACATAACTGTTATGCGGTGCATTATACTACCGTATAATAGTTATGCGGACCGCATAGTGACCGCATACACATGCAGTTCTTTTGGCTATTTTGTAACCAAATATGCGACCGATATGCGGTCCGCATATCGGTTATGCGATCACATATGCGATCACATACCTTGTTCCGGAGCTCCATTTTTGAGTTTTTAAAACCCGACCCTATTTCGTTAAATACACTCTTTGGGTCATTTTTGAGCTATTATCTGACATTTTAGAGTGAGAGAGGGTGCCCTAAAGTGAGAAGGTGTTCTCCAATAATTGTTCTTCAATTCTTGCCCAAGTTTTGGAAGACTGAGAAGGGAAACTCACTAGGTCTTCATCCTAGAGGTAAGATTCTACACCCTAAACCTCAATTTCGAATTTTGTGTAGAAATGGATAATAAGCAAGATAATTTCTGGGCAAGAGGGTTGGTTATTTTACATGCATGTGTTATCAATGCGTATAGAAAGATTGTTGAGCTAAAAATAATAAAGGTTGGGTTGTGGGATGATGAAATCCTCCATGAAAGGACCTTGAAACCTTAATGCACATCTAATGTTTGATAAAATGCTCAAATGAGCTAGAACCATGATCATCTTCCTAATTTTGGTTCAATTTGTTATATTTCTAAAATAGATTGAAGTTGCTAAGAATTCCGGAACACTTAGAGTGTAAGGAAGCTCAAGTGAGGTATGTTGGCTAAACTCTTCTCTTAGAATTGAATCCCACGATATTCATGTAAATTATGTAGGTCCCGAGTGATTCATTATGAAATTGGCTATTCCGAGTAAGATTGGGTTGGAAGATATATGTTCAACAAGCATCCCAAATGCTCTATTCATGTTATGTTACCAATTGAGGATGTGTTAAAATATGGGTTGTGCATTAATAATGTTTCGACTTTAAGTCAAGTTAAAATGAAGGCTATTATGCCAAATTTTGTGAAATATCTCTATGTGCATTAGACTCTAAATTGCTCACATGTGTACTATTCATGTTATGTTACCAACTATTCATGTTTAGGGTGCATTAGACTTTGATTTGAATTCTATTTATTGTTGATGATGAGGATGATATTGAAATTGATAATGTGAGCATGAAATACTGAATATGGCCAACGTGCCAAGAATGATCTTATAATTATGGCCACTAGTTCCAATGAAATGAAAAGATGTGAAAGTATTATGAAATGCGATGATTGATATAAAAAGGTTGATATCTCAAATAAGACGGCCTAGCCGGTCGGGTTGTGATCGGACACCATGCCGCACACATGATCGTGATTGTGCTGAAAATTATAATTGAAATGGTAATTGTGGTTGATGTCCCTAATGGATAGCCTAGCCGATCGGTTCGTGATCGGACTCCGTGTTAAAGACGGTGGTATTGATATTGAGAGAAATTGTGGTTGATGTCTCTAATGAGATGGCCTAGCCGATCGGATCGTGATCGGACTCCGTGCTAAGAGTACGGTGGTACCGGTATTGTGAATAATGGTATTGTGGACAATGGTATATCGATACTAAAAATCTCCCAATGTGAGATATGGAATTAATTTGAACACTATCTTGATTCTAAATTGAGGTTTGATGTTGATTAAGGCTTTCATTGATATTATGATAATCTTATTTGTATTATTTGTCATTCTATTGAGAGGGTGTTTAATTATGCATACTAGTACTATTCTACGGTACTAACATCCCTTTTGCTGGGGGCGCTGCATCTTTAAATGGATGCAGGTGGTTCCACAACAGGAGATATTGATCAGTGATAGCAGTGCACTTTCTTCCCAGCTGACTTGGTGAGCCCCACTTCATTCCGGGGTCATAAATCTTTTATACTTTGTGTATTCTGTTTGAGGTATAGTAGGGGCCTTGTTGCCGGCATTATCATTTTACTCTTCTTTATCTATAGAGGTTCCGTAGACATAGTGTGGGTTGTGTATTGGTGCTGGGGAAAGATAAACTATGTTATGTTGTGGATGTATTACTTGTCCATTTGAGACTTTAAAAATGATGAAACAATTGGAAATGAATTGGTATTGTAGACATGAACACATTTTTGTCTAATTAATGATAATATGTATTATCTCTATTCATGGATGAGTTTGGGTAGAATGAAATCTAATAGGCTTGCTCGGTCGGGTTCACTCGGTTGAGCGCCGGTTGCGCTCCTCGGTTTTGGGGCGTGACACCTGTTACACCCCATGTTTTCGAACGTGAAATTACACCATAAGTAAATTGATGAAAGCTCGGAATTGAGATTATTTTGAAGTTACAAGTCTTATGCTATTTCAAACAAGTGATAAGTAAATTCGTGAAGGTGAGAGGGTAAGCGAATCGAAAAAAATGAGTTTCGTCGAAGGTTGTCATTTTGAGATAAAATGCAGTTCGAGCTATAATACTCGTATTTATAGACTAGTGCCATACAAGGTACCATATGACCATGATAGTAAGGTGTATAAAGTGTGTTAAAAGTAAGTAGTATTTTAAGTAATTTGAGATAATTCTTAATTATGTGAGTAATTGGTTAATTATTGAATTAGTGAAGGATTAACAAAGTTGATTAAGGAATTGTTGGGTGATTAATTCAAATCTTTGGATAAAGTTTGATGAACCCACGTGGCAGCAAGTAAAATGAGACTTAAAATCAATTTGTGACTCTTGAAATAGGTTGAAAGGTGGCACATTTAAGAGAATTATGTGACATCAAGTCTTGAAAGGTGGGCCCCACAACACCAAGACTTAAATCCCTTCTCTAATTCACAAATGGAGATGTATTACATCTAAGTTAAAGAGAAAGGCTTCAGCAAGATGGGAATTTCATTAGAAACGTGAGTTGCTTCAATCTTCCATTCAAACGAGATTTCTTAATATCATAGCAACATGGGATTTGGGATTCTAAGGGAGTACGGTGTAATCTTCCTCAAGAACATCATACGGATTTTTTCCTACTTCGATCCGCCGTTACGTGTTTTCGCAAAAGACGTGTGTTAGAGGGATTGTCAAGAGAATAAGCTCAGGTATGTTAAGGTTATCCCTTCTTTCTTTTTGACCTGATCCAAATGATACAAACGAAACGAGAAAAATACGCAACTTTCATAAATGACTCTAGTCATAGAAATACTAGGGGTGTCTATATTCTTGATTCCCCATGTGAATTACTATTATATCCTTTGTTCATGGGTCTCAGAAAAATACGTATTTGATAAAATTTATCCGAAAGGCATATTGATTTTATGATATTCCGAGAAATCTTATTAACGTATTTCTTATGCATTTCATGCATTTATATATGTACATTGACCCATGACCATATGGCGTTATATACACATATATTATATGTATATGGAATAAGGGAAAAGATTATGGCGTTATATACGCACCACCACCTGATCAGCTGGTATACATTTATGATTTTGCCCACAGTAGCCGAGATGATATGATGGGATGCCCTCAGAGGCTTGATGATGTTATGAACGCATATACCTATGCATGGTATGACATTTATACGCATATGCATAATATTATAATATTAAATGATTCACAGAGGTATTCAGACTTACATGTCGAGTCTCTTACTTCATGTTTCTCTCATGTCTATGCTTTACTAATTTTTATTCCTTGCATACTCGGTACATTATTTGTACTGACGTCCTTTTTTCCTGGGGATCTGCATTTCATGTCCGCAGATCCCGATAGATAGGTCGAGAATCCTCCAAGTAGGCTATTAGCTCAGCAAAAGATGTTGGTGCGCTCCATTTGCTCCGAAGTTGCTTGTTTGGTCAGTATGATTTGGACGTGTATTGTTTGGTATGGCGAGGCCCTGTCTCGACCTTTATGATAAGTATGAACTCTTAGAGGCTTGTAGACAGATATCATGTATACAGATACTTGTATGGCCTTGTCGGCCTATGTTTTAAGTATATAATGGATCACATTGGCCTTATTGGCTCGTATGTCACATGTATGAGTTTTTATATCAGGTTGGGACGTTCTCTGTCGGGAATTCCCTCATGTTTACTCTGTTTATCTCATGAAACCCCATCTGGACCTTTTACCTATGATGATGTAATAAGAAAGATACGTTGCGTTGGGACTCGGTTGAGTAAGACACCGGGTACCCATCGCGGCCCATCGGTTTGGGTTGTGATAAAAGTGGTATCAGAGCAGTTCTGTCCTAGGGAGTCTACAAGCCGTGTTTAGTAGAGTCTTGTTTATGGGTGTGTTGTGCACCACACTTATAAGCAGGAGGCTACATGGCATTTAGGACTGTCACTCTTTCTTCTTACTCTAGATCGTGTGGTAGAGCTTAATTGTAAGAACTCAATTTCCAAAACTCTATCTTATTCATAATACGACGATGCCTACATCCAGAAAGACAGTTGGTAAGAAATTGAATGTAGATGTGAAAGAATTAAGTAAGAGGAACTCGATTTTGTCATTCTTATGATGGATAAATTGAGGTCTTCAGCAGAACATATGTGTACGAAGACGTGTAAGCTTCTTGATAAGGAGCCTTAAGGCAAGAATATCTATCCACCCCTATGGTGAAAGGCAATGAGAGATTCAGACGATAGATACAAATTTCCACAAGTAAAAGAAGCAAGATGAAAAAGGGTACGAGGTACCCAGCTAATGAAGATTATTAGTATTTACAATTCAGGCAGAGGAATATAAGCTTTTTGAGTTACCTTCAACAATAATAGAGGTATGTACAATTGGCCACACCCATCTCATTTATGCCCTATGGGGGCTAACAGAAGTAGTATAAGAGAAGGCAGGATATCAGGATCTAGCTGGGGTTAAGGTAACACAAAATGGTGGATGGATTGTTAGCGTTAGCTGACATTTTTGAAGGATATTACAAATATGCTAATAGATCTCCTTGTGAGATAACCAGATGGTGCACTCTAAAATAGTACAGCTAAATATGAGTACTACAAAGATAGGCACTAGAAGCCTTGAAGGGATAAATATTACCTTAGTATGGCTCCCGTCCCTAGTAGAGAGAGAATGTTAGGCAACCCAAAGAGCCAGTGGATGGAGCAAGGGGAGCTAAAAGAAAAAGAATGTCTTGTTGAAATTTTCAGAATAAAGTGATAGACATAAATGTTAGCAGGGAAATAAGAGAGAATTAATGAAGCATTATGAGTAAGATGTGATACATGGATGACAATGGTAGAAAAAAAAAGACAGTATTACAGACTATAGTCAAGTGAAGGAAAAGACGAGAGGTGACATGCCTTGAGACAACAAAAGAGTATATGCCATAAAGTCATATCCTCATTTTGAGAAATAAGTTCGTGACTCTAACGTGATTACCAGAAGGAAAAGTTAGACCCCAGAGTAATACAAATCAGTATGGACTGGTGAACAAGACAATAAGTTCGTATGGGATTTTCATTTAGTGAAAGGTACATATTAGCAGTCAAGGCACTCGAGGAAGCAATTTTGACTATCATGAGGATGACATGCGCCCAATAAATGGCTTGACGTGTCTTATTACTGGTGACGTACGAGCGTTGAAGGTTAGTATTGTGTATCATCGGACTGTTTCCTATGGCTTCGTGCCAAGTGAGGGGAGTCCACTATCAACGATCAGATTGCGGGGTCATGTGTTATATCAATTTTGGCCTAAGATGTATATATGTGGTATTGAAAGATTCTCCAAAACTTGTATATGATTAGGAGCTGAGATTTGTATAGGATGATGTTAGGACTTGCAGTATTCTCGCGTCCTTAATAATTCTACATTTCAGTATCAATGGGGACATGGAAACAATTTCAGAATACTCAGGGTTCTCCAGTAAGTTCTTTTAATGCACCACCGGCACGGAGTTCCTATAATGGTTATTCCAGTTATCCGGCACAGACTCAGTATGAGTAGCCGAACCCGCAGAGGGGTTGTTATCAGTGTGGTGATAATAGGCACATCATGAGAGATTGTCCCATATTTGGGAGAGGCGGATTTCATAAGAATACTCAAGCTACAGGCTCTATTCCAGTTACTACCCCATATGCACAGTTAGTTAGGGGTGGAGGACAGGCGGGTAGAGGGCGCCCTAGAGGGGGAGGTCCGACCCATTGATATAATTGATATGGTATGGCTGAGGCCGCTACACCAGATGGTGTCACTACAGGTATGATTTAATTCGTAATAGAGGAGCACATCTCTTATTTTGATTCAATTCCAATTATCGGGGTGAGACCTCCTATTATGATCCATGTATGGTGAGTTAGTGATTTTGTATACCACTCACGTGTTTATCCCTGTTGGGAGATTTGATGATGTTAGCCCGTGTCTATCATTTTTATTTTTTTCACTATTGAGGGCTATAAGTCCAAAAATAACTTTCTATTACTCACTACAGTGGGTTTCGATATGATTTCAGAATAATTGATTTCAATTTTATGAATTATATGCCCTATTAGTATGGGGGTTCATTATGTGTTGTGAAAACTGTTTATGGAATTTATAAAAAAGAAGAAAGAAAGGGAATGAAAAATTTCAGTTGGCACAATGTGCAAAATACCTGTGATTCAGAGATGAGGACGAGATCCTCGCATTTTTATATGATGTGAAATATTTAAACCGGACTACAAGCCGCAGTGAAAGTTATATAAGGACGAGGTCCTTGTGGTGAAAAATTTATGTGTTTAAATTCTTCCTTTGTGAAATTTAAATTTGTACTATAGTATTAATAGGGAGTAATGCCTGTTAGGCTTATTCGATAATTTTATATGTATTTTCTGTGCATATTTAACCATATCTGTGATGTAAATATTGAGTTTTAGCCTACCAGGTGAGTGCCTAGGTGGCGTTAAATGTGACTCGTTAATTCGGGTAAATAATTATGAGGTCATCATGCCTCGCGTGTTGCTGTCAATGTTGTAAAAATTTGAAATGAGATTTTGGTTAATATAAGATTAATTGAGGATGCTGGAATTAATTATGAACAATTATTATGACCAGAGATGTGATTATGGGCATACGTATAATGAGTGTGTAGGCACGAAATTGCTACCACTGGTTGAGACTAACACCGTGTGTTAATATGGAAAATCAGGCCTTTTGAAATTAATTGGAGTGTAAGAAATTGGCTTTAAAGTTTATAAATGAGGGCAAAAAAGGAATAATTTCAGCTGAGATGATGTTGTCGGACCCATATTAAATTGCGGGGACATAGAATCACCTGTGAGTATGTGTGTAATAGTACACTCAATAATTTAATGTCCTCAAAATAATTCTTGGCACGTTCGAGGACGAACGTATGTTTTAAGAGGGGGAGAATGTAACGACCCGATTTGTCATTTTAAGAATTTATGCCCAATTCAGCTACTTAAGGTCCCGAGCAACATCGTAATGCGTATTATGATTTGCGTGTGCGGTCGTTTGATTTTCGGAAGATTCAAAATTTAAATTGAAAGAACAATTCTCATATTTGAAGCTTAAATGAAAAGAGTTGACCGGAGTTAGACTTTGAGCAAATGACTCCGAAACGGAATTTTGATAATTCCAATAGGTCTGTATGATGATTTCGGACTTTGGGCGTATGTTCGGGTCGAGTATCAGGTGGCCCTGGAGTATTTCGGCGCCTATTACTGAAGGTTGGCATTTTTAAAGTTTAAGAATTTCCTAAGTTTAGGTTGAAGAGGATTTTGATGTTATCGATGTTCGTTTGGGATTTCGAGCCTGGGAATAGCTCCGCATGGTGATTCTGGTCTTAGGGGAGTGTCCAGATGTAGATTTGGAAGTCTGTAGGTCATTTCAGGGTCATTTGGCGAAAGTTGGAAAGTTGAAGGTCTTTGGGAAGTTTGACCGGGAGTGGACTTTTTGATATCGGGGTCGGATTCCGATTCCAGAAGTGGGAGTAGGTACGTAATGTCAATTATGACTTGTATGTAAAATTCGAGGTCAATCAGATTTGATTTGATAGGTTTCGGTGTCGAATGTAGAAGTTTGAAGTTCTAAAGTTATAAAGCTTGAATTGGGGTGCGATTCATGGTTTTGATGTTGTTTGATGTGATTTGAGGCCTCGAGCAGGTTCGTATTATGTATTGAGACTGGTTGGTATGATTGGACGGGGTCCCGAGGTCCTCGGGTTTTATTCAGGGTGGTTCCGGACCAAGTTTGGATGTTTTGATGTTGCTGGTTGCTGGTTCTGGTATTGTTCTTTGTGTTCGCGAAGAAGGATTTTGTTGTTGGGACTTTGTTCTTCACGTTCGCGAAGAAGGAATTTTTGATGTCCGTCATCTGACTTTGGAGGCTCATATCTCGCAATCTATAATGAATTTGGAGATGATCCAAAAATGCAGATTGTATCCCTTTATGTCTAGTTTTTAGAAAGGTAAACCATCTGTCATTTGAAGTTGTGTACAAAAAGTTATAGTAGATATACTACAGGCTATCTGGGAAGAGTTTTGAAATCTCTGTTGCACAGGGCTGACTTTAGAAGCTTATATTTCGCAATAAATAAGGAATTGGAGATGACCAACAAATGAAAGGTATAGCCCTTGGAGTCTAGTTTTCAGAAAGTTAAACCATTCATCATTTGGAGCTTTGTACAAAAAGTTATGACCATTATACTAGAGGATGTCTGAGAAGAGTTTGAAAATGGCTGTTGGAGAATTTGTGTCATGCCCTAACCTCGGGGAGCGCGACCGGCGCTCAACCGAGTGAACCCGGTCGAGCAAGCCTATTAAACCTTTCCTACCCGACTCATTCATAATCCAAGAAGGGATCGCATCACCATTTGTAAAACAGGGGAGAGATCAGTTATATAAATATATAAACGTTACTAGTTCATTTTTCCTTATATACATTATGCCATAGTTGAGTTCCCAAAATACAACTCGATCTAACGACCACCCCAACATACATACATGACCCACATAAATGTCTACGGAGCCTCTAAGAGTACAAAGAGCAACATGACAATGCCGGCAATAAGGCCCCGGCTATACCTCAAAATATGAAAACTTATACAAAAGAAGGACTACATGACCCCTGGGAGAAATGGGGCTCACCAAGACTGCTGTGAGGAGAGAAAGAGAGCACCACTATCTGCGATGGAACCACCTACATCCATTCAAAGATGTAGCGCCCCCGGCAAAAGGGACGTTAGTATTGTTGAATAGTATTAGTATGTAAGGAAAACACCAATCTTAGTAGAATGAACACTGAAACAAAGAGAAGGCTGTCATAATAATCAATAAGAGCTTCATAGAAATACAAAGAAAACACCAAGTAAGGGTCACATAGTTTCCAATTCAATATTTCCATCTTTTTAGATTAATAATCTTTAGTGCCAAAGCCACAACTCACAATGCCACCGTGTTTTTTTATACGAAGTCCGGTCTCGGCCCGACCGGCTAAGCCATCTCAAGTGAGACATATCCATATCCACAATGTAAATCAATAATTCCAACACAAATGCCACCATGTGTATAGCATGGCGTCCGATCTCGGCCCGATCGGCTAAGCCATCTCACTTGAGACATAACCTCTTTTAATTGTTCACTAAATTCACATTTCTTTCCCATCTTTCGTTACATGGCACAAACAACCTCATTTATTAAGTAGTTCTTGGAACTTGGGAATATTTTACAATTCAAGTCTTTTCCCTTTTTATCCGTTCAAATAACATCATCACATAAGGCATTGCACACATAAGGGAAGAAGCTTGGAAACAACATAATTACGTTCTCAATTAGCATGATGACATGGTAACCATATAAAACAATTAGGGAACATGAATCTTTCAATCCAACACACTACGGCAAACAATTCTAGTATGATCAAGTTAGAACTTACACCCATTATTCGGACACCAGGAGTTCGATTCTAGGAAGAAGAGAGTTAGACATACATACCTTAATTGCGCTTCTTTAGACTCTATAATTATCCGGACCCCTTAGCAACCTCGATATATTTTAGCAATATACAAATTGAACCCAAAATTAGGAAAACGTTCATGGTTCTAGCTCACTCTTTTCTCCCACTCTTTATCATACATGCATGCAAGATAAACCACCCTTATACCCATGAAGTATCACACTAGTACCCCATTATAGCTATGTTTGAAATTAAGAGCTGGGATGATGAAGTCTTACCCTTTTGGATGAAGAATTTGGTGCTCTACTTGAATATTTTCAAAGCTTCAAGTGATGATTGAAGATCAATTTGATGAAAACTTAGGCCCTCCCTCTTGAACCCTCTCTCTCACACACACTAGAAATATCAGAAAATGAGCTCAAAATAGACCTAAGGGTATTTTAATGGAATGGGGGTCAGGTTTTAAATTGAGAAAAATGGTGCCCCGACACAGGTCTGCGGTCGTATATGCGACCGCATAATGGTTATGACCGCAGAAATGGCCCTCAGGGGCCTAAACTTTCGGTTCAGGTATGCGACCAGTATGCGGTCCACATACTTGTTCTGCGGTCGCATAATGCACCGCAGAACTCCCTCCGCAGAAACCCAAGAGGAAATTATGCGACCGATATGCGGTCCGCATATCGATTATGCAGTCGCATAATCGATCGCAAAACTGACCTCAAATTGGTCAAACTTACTGCTTCACTCTGCGGCCCTTATGCGGTCCGCAGAGTGATTATGCGGCCGCATAATGGGCCGCAGAAACGCTTTCTTCTGCAAAATCTATCTTGGCATCACGAAACCCCGAGTTTTTGGTTAAAATTTTTACGGGTCCTCACAATTTGTTCATCGGGAATGCAAGGGGAGGATCGCGAACGCGAAGAACAAACCTCTGGGCAGCAAAATAAAGTCCAAATTCGTCTCATTATTCCATTTTTGGACCAAAGAAGCTCGGGTGAGGCGATGTTTCGAGAGTTTTTCAAGGAAAATATTGGGGGTAAGAATTCCTAACTTGATTTTGGTTAAATTATATGAATCTATTGTTGTTTTTATCACTAAATTAGTGAATTGGGTTGAAAATGGTAGAAATTCTCTAGAGTTTAATTTAAGATTTGAAGGGCGATCCGTTATTGGAATTTGATAATTTTGGTATGGTTGAACTCGTATCAGAATGGGTGTTTGGATTTCGTAAAAATTCTGTCAGGTTCCGAGGCGCGGGCCCCGCATTGACTTTTTAGAATAAAATTTTAAGTTGGTGTTTTTATTATCCGGAATTATTTCCGATGAATTTTAATGAAGTTATACAATTAATTTGGATAGATTTTAGCTTTCCGGAGGTCAATTCAAGAAAGAAGGCTATTTTGGAATATCGGCCTAACTTCAAAAAGGTAAGTATCTTGCCTAACCTTGAGTGAGGGAATTACCCCTTAGGCATTGAGTCTTATGTGGAAATTGTGTGATTGAAAGCCGTGTACGGAAGGTGATAAGTACGTACTTGGTTTATATGTGCAAATTATATCGGTTAAATTCGTAGACACCCTTATGTATTAAATTGGAAAATTGTTGGAACTTAGTAAATCCTTGAATTGTCTTGCCTCATTCCTTGTTTGTCAAAATTGTATTTTATATGATAATTTGGTGTTATTGTCACTTGGAATTTTATGTGAATTCCGTGGGCTTGTTGATTTGATAATTTTCTTGGAAATAAATTCATTATTGAATCCTTATCTGTAAATAATTATTAAATAAGTTTAAAATGAGGCATTAATTTATATTTATTATAATTTGGATTAAAGAAGTTGTTGTCCTATGTTGAGTTACTTTTCCATCTCTATTGTTGTTTTGAGATTTTATATACGTTATGTGGAGCCTTGGGCTATTTTTGAAAACTTTATTGATTTTACTATATCATTGGAATTGGTTGTGGCCATTGGGCAAATTGTGATATGAATTGATTGGGTTGTGTTGTCGTGATAGTATTTCATGTTAATTGTTGTGTGATTTGAGTTATTATTATGAGGATATAAGGGTGGCATTTCACTATTAATATTATGTGGGTATAATGGTGGCATTTTACTGTAGTTATATGTGTTGGGATATTATCTGGCGGGAGTGATAAGGGTGGCTATTATACGGAGCGATAAGGGTGGCTATATGAGCGATAAGGGTGGCTATTGATATTGTCAGGGCGGAGGGATAAGGGAGGCTATTATAGGAGTGATAAGGGTGTCTATAAGAGAGATAAAGGTGACTATTGTCAGGGATGATATATGATGATGTGGAGTTATTGTGTTGGTAATTTTTATGTGATGATGTGGGGTTATTGCGTTGGTAATTTTCATGTGATGTTGTGATTTTTCTTGTGTTTATTTTTATATCTTTTACAACTTGTCTTGTTGTTTCGGTAAACTCGATAATAGTCTGATCTATATTGAAATTGGGAACCTTTGGCTATTGCTAGGCGGATTATGTTATATGGGATCGGGTTGCACGCCGCAACAGGTATGATTAATATTATATGGGATCGGGTTGCACGCCACAACAGATATGAAATGTGGGCACGAGGTGCCGAGGAAAATTTGATGATGATATCGGCACGTGAGTTGTCCGTGCGGTTGTGATAGAGATATTAGCATGAGGTGCCGTGAAAATATGAAAGTGGGCTGAGACCCGTATTTTATGATTATGAGATAAGATGTCACAAGGTGACTTTTATTTGAAAGGATTATATTCCAAATATTATTTGAAAGAATTATATATGAAAGACATTTATTTGAAATAATTATATTTGAAGGATATTATTTGAAAGAATTATATTCGAAAGATATTTATTTGAAAGAATTATATTTGAAGGATATTTAATTGAAAGAAGTATGTTCGAAATATATTTATTGGAAAGGATTATATTCTAGAGATTTCTATTGAAAAACTTGTAGATGAAAGATGTATATTTTGAAGGACTTGATTATTGGTTGTACTTGTGTTCATTACCTGTTTGAGCAATATTTATGGAGTTCTTGCTGCCTTGCTGTTTACATCACTAGTTGCTTATTGTTGCTATCACTGCTATTTATTTTTCTATTATTTTTGTATACTATATTGCACATGTTATTAGACTAGTGAGTGTCTTGACTGTACCTCGTCATTATTCCACCGATGTTAGTCTTGATACTTACTAGGTACTGACTGTGGTGTACTCATACTACACTTCTGCACATTTTTGTGCAGAGCCAGGTATTTGAGATATCGGACTCGGACAGAGTTAGAGTGGGATCGCAAGGATTCAAGGTAGAGCTGCTTGGTCGCCGCAGTCCCTTGGAGTCTTTCTATTTTATTGTACTGTTAATCATTATTCAAACAGTATTGAGTATTCGATACTTGAGATAATTTCATGTATTCAGTTGGAGTTCGTGACTCAATATTACTAGTCTTGGGAGGTTGTTTGTAATTATTTTCGCTGTTGGTTTCGATTATCTATAATAAAAAAACAAAATTGGCTTGAATTGTAATTATAATCGACTTACTTAGTGTTAGAGACTAAGTGCCATCACGATGCCTGTGGTGGGATTATGGGTCGTGACACTCACACTCCCACTCATCACGCTCAATCATTCAGCACACTCAGCCTCTCAGCATTGTATGGTACCTGCTGCGGCGTACAACCCGATCCACATATAGCCATAAGGCATGTTGCAGCGTGCAGCCCGATCCACATATAGCCATAAGGCCTGTTGCGGTGTGCAACCCGATCCACATATATACATAAGGCCTGTTGTGGCTTGCAACCCGATCCACATATAGCCATAAGGCCTGTTGCGGCGTGCAACCCGATCCACATATAGCCATAAGGCCTGCTGCGGCGTGCAACCCTATCCACGTATAGTCATAAGGCTTGTTGCGGCATGCACCCGATCCATCATGAATCAAATAAACCTATTACGACACGCAAACCAATTCCATCAATATCACTCACAATCCAGCACTCAGGCCCCAACGCAGTCATCAATCTCTCCAGTCTCTCGGGCTCACAAATCTCATGCCAATCAGCCCAAACAATGATAACATGTTGTGACAACAAATGATAACAGAGGCTGAGATATGATATGCAATGAATGACTATGACTGAGTATGTAACTGCAATTTAAGAAAATAACTCAACAACAGATATGACCTCAGTGGGTAAAAACAGAATAAGCATATAGCCTAAACACGGTCTCTAAATAAGCATATAGCCTAAACACGGTCTCTAAATCATAGCTAAATTACTCTAGCATGTAGAAATTTCATGAGTAAAAATAAGATTAGGTAACTACACAGTACTACAGAATTAACCGAGTCACAATTCACACGGTGCACGCCCACACGCCCGTCACCAAGCATGTGCGTCACATTAACACTAATCACGTAACACGTATATTCAGGAGTTCATACCCTCAGAACCAAGTTTAGAAGTGTTACTTACCTTGAACAAGACAAAACCCATACCGAACAAGCCAAACAATACTCCAAAAATGCCATGCCACGCGTACCGACCTCTGAATGGCTCAAAAATAGCCAAAAGCAACTCAAGAACATCAAATAATGTCAAAGGAAACAAACCCAATCGATAAAGGTGGAATCTTTAATCAAAAGCCCAAAGTCAACCAAAATAATCAAACCCGGGCCCGCACCTCGGAACCCGACAAAACTCACAAAATCCGACAATCCATTCACTTACGAGTCCAACCATAATAGTTTCACTCAAATCTTACTCCGAATCGATGTTCAAAACTCGAAAATTCACTTTATAAAATTTTAGACAATATCCTCCAATTTCTCTTAAACATTCATAATCCAATAACCAAAAATGAAGATAGATTCGCTAAATATAATCATAACCGAGTTAAGAATACTTACCTCAATCCGTGTAGTGAAATTCCTCTCCAAAGTCAACCAAGACCGAGCCCCAAATCTCAAAATATCATAAAAAGAACCAAGACCTCGAATAAAATAGAATCTGCCCAGCCCTTTTCGCTTCTGCGAATAATTGAGCCGCTTCTGTGACCTAAAGCCCGCTTCTACGAAATCCGCTAGAGAAATATCCCTTGCACCTACGAAAACCCATCCGCTCCTGTGCAATCGCAGGTGCGACAACTAAACTCACATCTGCGCATAAGACCGCTCATGTGCCAAAGATCTCGCTTCTGCGCTCACGTATGTGCGCTTCTTCCTCCGCGTCTGCGATGGTTCCCCAACCTAGCCTTTTCCCGCTTCTACGACCATTTGTCCGCATCTGTGTCCATCCTTCCGCAGATACGGAAACACCAGAACCAGCACTCCTACAGCAATGCAACATGCGACAAAATAATCTGAACCTCGTTCGAAACTTACCCGAGTCACTTGGGACCCCATCTGTATATATTAACAAATCCCATAACATAATACAGACCTACTCGAGGCCTAAAATCACACATAACAACAATGAAACGACGAGTCGCACGTCAATTCAAACTTAAATGAACTTTAAACTTCCAAAACTCACGCTGAAACATATCAAATCAACCCGGAATGAACACATATTTTCCACACAAGTCCCAAATGATATAACGAAGCTATTCCAATTCCCGGAACCTCATAGTCTATATATTTCATTTGCATATATTCTTCATCATCAATTATGATTTCAGTTATTTGTTTTTTCTTTAAGTTTCTAGGTGCTTTACAGTCTTTAGCTATATGTCCTAATTTTTCACAGTTATAACAAGTACATTCTGTTAATTTCTTTTTTGGTCTAAATGGTCTTTTATTCTGATAATTTTTTACATAATATCTTTTTCTTGGTTTTTTATTTTTATATTTTGACTTATATTTATTATATTTCTTTGTTTTCCATTTTTTATTATAATATTTATCTGTACATCCAAATTGTGGTGCTGTTTTATTTTTACAACATCTTAAGTTTTTTATTAATATTTTTTCCATTTTTGTTTCTTCTTTATATTTTTCACATAATTGTACAAACCATTGTTGTAGAAATTTTATTCTAGCTCCTAAAGTATCTGCTAATCCTGCTTCATTCCATTCTTTTATTATTTTAGAATTAAAAGGTTCTGGTAGTTTTGTGAAATATAATTTTCTTATTTCTTTGCTTTCTTCTGCATTATATGTTCCTTTATAATAATATTCTCTGAATGCACAAGTATATTCGTCTATATAACACATATTACATATTGCTAATTTTGTTATTAGATTTCTATTTATTTATTTTTCCTTATTTTGTTCTTCAATTTCTGTAGTCATGCTACTAAATTCGTTTCTTATGGCTATTTCATATTTGTATAATATTTCTATATTTGTTGTTGCTATTTCACCATTAAATTTTTTATTGCTTCTTAAGGTATCTACACTTTCTCTAGTTAAATTTTGTAACCATAATTTTACCGTTCCTATGAGTGTTCTTTCTATATATCCTGGTGTTTCTGTCATTCCTATTTTATTATCTACCAATTGTTTAGATACATATCCTATCCATAGTTGGATTGTTTTATTTATATCTGCTACGCAATCTAAATCTAAAAAGTTATATTGTTCTGATATTGGTTTTGGTGTCCATTTTTTATTTAATCTACTATCCCATAGTGTATTATATCTATCATGTTGTTCATAATTAGCTGTATAATAATTTGGGTATAATCCTTTTGGATTTTTTACACCTGATGTACTAGGTTTTTCATCCATATTTACATCTCCTGTATTTACTTCTACATTTTTTGTTTTTTCTATACTTTCTAAAAGTTCTGTATATGTTTCACTTATTTCGCTTGATTCTGACTCTTGGTCATCTATATTATTATCTATTTCTTCAATTCTGAGAGTTTCTTCTGTTTGTAATATTTGTTTAAATTTATTTATTTTATCTGTTAATTCTATTTCTTTATTCTTTTCTCTTTGCTTGTTTTCATATAGTGCTTTTAACATATTTAATTCTTTTTCTAATGCTATAATCTTTGTATTTTTGGTTTCTTCCAATTGTTGTATTTCTTTGCTTGCTTGTTTTTTAATAATTTCAATTTCTTTTTTCTTATCAATTTCCTCATTTTCTCTACTTATTCTTGTCATAGCTGTTAAGCTATCTTCTAATCTTGCTGTTTCTTTTTCTATCATTAAGTATAATTGGTCTCCTATTTTTTTATATCTTCTGCCTAAGTTTGAAAATATTATTTTTATTTTTAATCCGTCTTGGTTTTCATAGGTTTTTTCATCTATTGCAAATTCTTCTTTGTTCATTTTTTAATCTATAGCTCTGATACCATTTTTAGTGTCCCTTTCGTTGTTAATTAGTTTCATTTGTTAGTTAGTCTGATCTAAAAGCTTTTTCATAAAATTCTCTTTGTAGTGGAATTAGTCTAATTATTTCTGATATGCATTCTAATACATATTCTATATATTCTATATCTTGGGTTCTTTGATAGTCTTCTATATTATTTTCTATTAGATTTTTTAGTAAATTTATATTTTCTGTAGTTTGTTGCCAGTATTGTAGATATGTATGATTCATTATATGCTATCAAAATATAGGTCTAGTTCATATAAATCTGTTTCTGGTATGATTAGTTCTGTCCAATTTTGGTCTATTATTTCTGTTATTTCAAAGGCTAATATTTTTTCATAGATTATTCTTCTTACATCATTATTAATGTCTTTTAGTATATAAAGTATAAGTGTTTTATAGGTAATATCGTCGTCTATTAGATAAGTGTTCATCTTATCATATGATTTGCTAAAACATATTCCTTTTAATCTCTATGTCTATTATCCTTATTCATCATATTATAATAAGTTATTTTAATCGTCTTTTTTAGTCACTACCATGATTTTCTGCTTCAATCAGTTACCCTAACAGCGCTTCAACTCTTGTTTACTCCCCTAAACGGCCTTCTGCCTACCGGTTTCAACTTTAGGATGCATAGTCTGGGCTTACCTACTCTTAGCATATTTTCATGGCAAACTTACTCAAGATGATTTTTATAACAGTACTATTATATGATGGATAATTATAATCTACATGTATGAGATTATCAGGAATATACTAGTTTAGCTAGTCATGTTTATAGTGTTACATACCTGTTTTTGTAGATTCTTGGTGTCTTCTTGTTGATCTTTCATATTTTCTTGCTGATTCATAGCTTGCTTATCTTCCATAGCTTTCCTGTATTTTATCTTTAAGTATTTTATCTGTAAGTATTTCTTGTGAGAAGAGAAGAGAGAGGAGAGAGAAGCCCTTGGCCTGAAGATGTAGCCTGTTTTATTTCATAAACGAAAGGCTTATTTATAATATTACAAAATGACTTTTACTATTCATGAACGACCTTTACTGTTCATGAATCTGACTCTTGACTCTTACTATTCATGAACGACCTTTACTGTTCATGAAACTGACTCTTGACTCTTACTATTCATGAACGACCTTTACTGTTCATGAAACTGACTCTTACTATTTACTTTACGACTTTTACAAAAAACAAAATAACATAAAGAAAAGAAAAGATTCTAATATATCTTTCATATTATTTTGTCTGCCATATTTCTTTGTCGTCTAGCTTGTCGTCTTCTTCTTCAGTAATCTTCTTCTTGTTTATTCCAGTTGTACGTCTGGAACAATATTATCTTCTCCTTTGCATTTTGAGCATATGTGATCTGGATATTTGTGACTGATTAACTTGCAATATCTTGTTAATAATTCTGGAGAAATAAAATTTGTCCTTATAGCTCTTGTGGTTGTAGATTGTTCTGGCTTCAAAAGACTTAAGACCCATTGTCTTAATTCTTCCATATCTGGTTCTCGTATTTCTCTGCAGTTTGAATATATCATTGTCTGTTCTCTTGAATAATAACTCCAAATAGCATTCTGGTTTAGGTAGTTGTTTGCTAGTTCATTTAGTATAGTGGATATTCCGATAATCCTTTTATTTGCATAAAAGTCTGGAATATTTATTTTTTCTATCTCTTCTTGTTCTTCTATTTTTTCCGGTACTAGCATTTCCCTTGTAAGTCCGATCTTGATAACTTGTATGATGGGTTTTATTTCTTCATATAGTATCTCTGCTGTAGCTGAATAGAATCGTATATAGAATAGTGTTCCTTTGGTTATTCTTTTGTACTGCATAAATGCTCTGTATACTTCTGGTATGGTAGCTATTTCTTGTCCTGTCTGTGTATATACTGTATCTAGTAATCCGTAATTGTAGCAAGTGGCTACTAGTTTTGCATTTGTATTTGGTAATGCTATTAGTTTATTATATCCTGTTAGATAATGAGTAATATAATCTTCATCTGGATTTTGGGTAGTTTGGGATCTTGGATTTTTGTTTAGGAAGTTTTGTATTTTATATATGTTGTCTATATATGTACGGGTTATATGGTTGTATGTCTTTTTGGCTTGGTTTAGGCTTTCTTTGTAGGTGTTTATCTGTGGTGGTAGGAATATTTCTTTCTGGGTATTTTGGATATTTTTCTGTATGAATGGTTTTGAAAATAGATTGTTCATATTTGTATTTGTATATCTAGGTTTAATTTCTTCCTTTTTCTTTGCAGATAAACTGCTAGCTGTGCTACTTCCTGCAACTGCATTTAACAAACTGTTATGAGTTTTTAGGTGTTTCTCAACGTCACCTTCTAGCTCTGGAATTTTAGAGACTTCCGATCGTCTTATCTCCGCATTTTTCAAGTCATGCTGCTGACCACTAGCTGTTTTCTTTAATATCTGTATCTCTTCTTCTATGCTTTCCACTTTTTTACAAAGTGTAGTCATAGCTAAGAGTAGATTTTCCATTGTATTATCTGGTTCAGTTTGGGTAGCTTTGTCTTGATAAGTAATCTGCAACAACATTCTTGTTAGTAGTGATTATTTCAATTGTAAATGTAAAATTTAATATATTTAATACCAGTCTGCGTATTTCTTTTGTTGTAACTGAATCTTGTACTTTTCTGGTTATCCACCATTTAACTTGGGTGTTATCTGTTCTTACAATAAATCTGTTATAAACTATATATGGTTCAAATGCTAATAAACATTTATATAATGCAAATAATTCTTTTCTATTTATTTCCCATCTTTCTTGTGGTTCAGTATAAGATCCTGAATAATATCTGCAATGATGTTCTATTTTTTCTTTATCATATTTATATTTAAGAACTCCTCCATAACTATGATTACTCGAATCTGTTTCTACAATATAAGTAAATTTCTTATTTTCATCTGGGAAGTATAATTTTGGTAATTTCTTTCACAATATTTTAATCTTCCTTATTTGTTCCTTATCTTTTTCATCAAATCCATATTCTACATCCTTTTTTAGTTTTTTCTGTAGAGGTTTTAGGTTTTCTGCTAATTTAGGTATATATTCTCTTACTTGGTTTACTAGTCCTAAAAATGATTGTAATTTCTTTTTTGTATCTATGTTTTCATCAAGATTGATTATTTTTTGTACTATATGTGTTTGCATTTTTATTCCATTTTTATCTATTTGTATACCTAAAAATTCTATCTGATTCTTCATAATTTCTGCTTTGGTTTTGCTTAAGCTTATGCCAGAGTTTTCTATAATATGTATGAATTTTTCTAATAATCTTATATGTTCATCTTGTGTTCTTGAATATAGTAGTATATCATCTATATATACTATACAATTTTCTAGTTGGTTAAAATAATTGTCCATAAAATGTTGGTATCTTCCTGGTGCATTTTTATATCCAAATGGTAAAACATTCCATTCATAAAATCCTTGTGGTACTGTAAATGCTGTTAGTTTTTTAGATTCATCTTCTAGTTTTAGATGGTAAAATCCTGATTTACAGTCAAATTTACTGAAGTAATTATATCCTTGGATTTGTCTTATTTTTAATATCTTATTAGGTATTGGGTAATTATATGTTTTAGTTTTTGCATTTAAGTTTCGGTAATCTATAACCATTCTACTTTTTCCTCTTTTTTGTTCACTATGTTTATTTACTATAAATGCTGGACTTGTATGTTTACTATTACTTTCTTGTATGTAATTGTTATCTAATAATTCTTTTATATGCATTTTGAATTCTGCTAAGTCATCAAAGTTATATTTTAAAGGTTTTTGTGTTATTATGCTGTTTTCTTCTATTAATTCTATTTTTATTTTTGTTTTATGTTTATTCCAACCTTTTAGAGGGTTATCATTATATAATTTTTCTAATTCATTCTGGATTATTTTTACTTTGTCTATTGTAAATATAATAATTTCTAATTGAGTAGTTGTATTTTTACTTATATTTTCTAATTTTTGTGTGATTTTTTCACTTCCTTTTATCCATTCTGTATTTTTTCTTTGTTTATTATTTACTCTTTTTGCTCCTACTTTGTTTTTACATGGTGTGGTAAACCACCAGTGTGTCCTTGTTATTATATGTGGGTATAGTTTATCTAAAAATGGCATTCCTAGTAATATATCTTTTGTAGTGAATTCAAAGTTATATATTTCTTCTATAGTTAATATTTTATCCCATATTTGTATTTTTATATTCTTGGCTCTGTAGTTAATCATACTACCTTCATTATTAAATCCTGTTACTACCATAGGTGTTTTTAATTTTTCCCATTTATCTGTTGGTAAACAATTATATTTACATATATTAGCTTCTGCTCCTGTATCTATCATTGGTGTATAGTATCTATTATAATATCCTTCTACTATGATTTTTGCGAGTATATATATTTTCATTCTTCTGTTCTTTTTATTATTATTTTCTTATCTTTGTATGTTATGGTTAATTGTTTATCTCCTAGATTGTATGGTTTTACTTTTTCTAACCATTTTATTCCTAATGTAATATTTTCGTTTTCGTTTTCTTGATATATTTTAAATTGTATTATCAAAGGTATTCCTCCAATAATTATTTCTTTTTCTGTTATTTCTTCATTTATTATTAATTCCTTGGGTAATTCAGGGCATAGTTGTTCAGTAGTTATTATTTCAGTTTCTGTTACTAATTCTCTTGTGATATAATTTTCTTCTTGACCTGTATTTATTAATATTTGATATTTTCTTTGTTCCATGATTCCAGTTATATAGTAATGGTATGGATTTATTTTTTCTTTTGTGTTTCTTATTAAGTTTTTTGGGATTATATATTCCCTTCTTGATGTACTTATCCTTGATGATGTTGGTGTTTCATAAGTTAATTGGTTTGGTATACTTGATGTACTTAATCTTTCTTTTACTATTTCTAAGTCTTCTTCCATGTCAATTTCTTTATAACTATATTCATTATTATCAATAACTGTAACTATTCTTTCAAATGGATTTTCTATTTTTATTTTATTAATTTTATTTTTTGCTGCTATTTTATGTTTTGTTGTTAAAACGTATAAGTTTTTACATCTAGCTGTAAATATCTTACTTCCAGGTGTTAATTCTATTCCTGACATTTTCCAGTATAATACTAATGATTTATCTATATTCCTATCGTTTATTGCTATTGAATAATTGGCACTTATTATGAATTTAAATTTTTGGTATATAAGATTTCCTTTTATTGCACTTATTATGCTTTTTTCTATAGGTTGGATTATTCTATCATCTGCTAAATATATTTCTATAGGGGTATCTATTCCTTCTCTAAAACATGCTTTTATTAATATTTCAGTTCCTCTTTTTAGTGTCCCTTTCGTTGTTAATTAGTTTCATTTGTTAGTTAGTCTGATCTAAAAGCTTTTTCATAAAATTCTCTTTGTAGTGGAATTAGTCTAATTATTTCTGATATGCATTCTAATACATATTCTATATATTCTATATCTTGGGTTCTTTGATAGTCTTCTATATTATTTTCTATTAGAATTTTTAGTAAATTTATATTTTCTGTAGTTTGTTGCCAGTATTGTAGATATGTATGATTCATTATATGCTATCAAAATATAGGTCTAGTTCATATAAATCTGTTTCTGGTATGATTAGTTCTGTCCAATTTTGGTCTATTATTTCTGTTATTTCAAAGGCTAATATTTTTTCATAGATTATTCTTCTTACATCATTATTAATGTCTTTTAGTATATAAAGTAAAAGTGTTTTATAGGTAATATCGTCGTCTATTAGATAAGTGTTCATCTTATCATATGATTTGCTAAAACAAATTCCTTTTAATCTCTATGTTTATTATCCTTATTCATCATATTATAATAAGTTATTTTAATCATCTTTTCCGGTCACTACCATGATTTTCTGCTTCAATCAGTTACCCTAACAGCGCTTCAACTTTTGTTTACTCCCCTAAATGGCCTCTCTGCCTACCGGTTTCAACCTTAGGATGCATAGTCTGGGCTTACCTACTCTTAGCATATTTTCATGGCAAACTTACTTAAGATGATTTTTATAACAGTACTATTATAGGATGGATAATTATAATCTACATGTATGAGATTATCAGGAATATACTAGTTTAGCTAGTCATGTTTATAGTGTTACATACCTGTTTTTGTAGATTCTTGGTGTCTTCTTGTTGATCTTTCATATTTTCTTGCTGATTCATAGCTTGCTTATCTTCCATAGCTTTCCTGTATTTTATCTTTAAGTATTTTATCTGTAAGTATTTCTTGTGAGAAGAGAAGAGAGAGGAGAGAGAAGCCCTTGGCCTGAAGATGTAGCCTGTCTTATTTCATAATCGAAAGACTTATTTATAATATTACAAAATGACTTTTACTATTCATGAACGACCTTTACTGTTCATGAATCTGACTCTTGACTCTTACTATTCATGAACGACCTTTACTGTTCATGAAAACTGACTCTTGACTCTTACTATTCATGAACGACCTTTACTGTTCATGAAAACTGACTCTTAACAAGAAAAGATTCTAATATATCTTTCATATTATTTTGTCTGCCATATTTCTTTGTCGTCTAGCTTGTCGTCTTCTTCTTCAGTAATCTTCTTCTTGTTTATTCCAGTTGTACGTCTGGAACAATATTATCTTCTCCTTTGCATTTTGAGCATATGTGATCTGGATATTTGTGACTGATTAACTTGCAATATCTTGTTAATAATTCTGGAGAAATAAAATTTGTCCTTATAGCTCTTGTGGTTGTAGATTGTTCTGGCTTCAAAAGACTTAAGACCCATTGTCTTAATTCTTCCATATCTGGTTCTCGTATTTCTCTGCAGTTTGAATATATCATTGTCTGTTCTCTTGAATAATAACTCCAAATAGCATTCTGGTTTAGGTAGTTGTTTGCTAGTTCATTTAGTATAGTGGATATTCCGATAATCCTTTTATTTGCATAAAAGTCTGGAATATTTATTTTTTCTATCTCTTCTTGTTCTTCTATTTTTTCCGGTAACTAGCATTTCCCTTGTAAGTCCGATCTTGATAACTTGTATGATGGGTTTTATTTCTTCATATAGTATCTCTGCTGTAGCTGAATAGAATCGTATATAGAATAGTGTTCCTTTGGTTATTCTTTTGTACTGCATAAATGCTCTGTATACTTCTGGTATGGTAGCTATTTCTTGTCCTGTCTGTGTATATACTGTATCTAGTAATCCGTAATTATAGCAAGTGGCTACTAGTTTTGCATTTGTATTTGGTAATGCTATTAGTTTATTATATCCTGTTAGATAATGAGTAATATAATCTTCATCTGGATTTTGGGTAGTTTGGGATCTTGGATTTTTGTTTAGGAAGTTTTGTATTTTATATATGTTGTCTATATATGTACGGGTTATATGGTTGTATGTCTTTTTGGCTTGGTTTAGGCTTTCTTTGTAGGTGTTTATCTGTGGTGGTAGGAATATTTCTTTCTGGGTATTTTGGATATTTTTCTGTATGAATGGTTTTGAAAATAGATTGTTCATATTTGTATTTGTATATCTAGGTTTGATTTCTTCCTTCTTCTTTGCAGATAAACTGCTAGCTGTGCTACTTCCTGCAACTGTATTTAACAAACTGTTATGAGTTTTTAGGTGTTTCTCAACGTCACCTTCTAGCTCTGGAATTTTAGAGACTTTCGATCGTCTTATCTCCGCATTTTTCAAGTCATGCTGCTGACCACTAGCTGTTTTCTTTAATATCTGTATCTCTTCTTCTATGCTTTCCACTTTTTTACAAAGTGTAGTCATAGCTAAGAGTAGATTTTCCATTGTATTATCTGGTTCAGTTTGGGTAGCTTTGTCTTGATAAGTAATCTGCAACAACATTCTTGTTAGTAGTGATTATTTCAATTGTAAATGTAAAATTTAATATATTTAATACCAGTCTGCGTATTTCTTTTGTTGTAACTGAATCTTGTACTTTTCTGGTTATCCACCATTTAACTTGGGTGTTATCTGTTCTTACAATAAATCTGTTATAAACTATATATGGTTCAAATGCTAATAAACATTTATATAATACAAATAATTCTTTTCTATTTATTTCCCATCTTTTTTGTGGTTCAGTATAAGATCCTGAATAATATCTGCAATGATGTTCTATTTTTTCTTTATCATATTTATATTTAAGAACTCCTCCATAACTATGATTACTCGAATCTGTTTCTACAATATAAGTAAATTTTTTATTTTCATCTGGGAAGTATAGTTTTGGTAGTTTTTTACACAATATTTTGATCTTTCTTATTTGTTCCTTATCTTTTTCATCAAATCCATATTCTACATCCTTTTTTAGTTTTTTCTGTAGAGGTTTTAGGTTTTCTGCTAATTTAGGTATATATTCTCTTACTTGGTTTACTAGTCCTAAAACTGATTGTAATTTCTTTTTTGTATCTATATTTTCATCAAGATTGATTATTTTTTGTACTATATGTGTTTGCATTTTTATTCCATTTTTATCTATTTGTATACCTAAAAATTCTATCTGATTCTTCATAATTTCTGCTTTGGTTTTGCTTAAGCTTATGCCAGAGTTTTCTAATAATCTTACATGTTCATCTTGTGTTCTTGAATATAGTAGTATATCATCTATATATACTATACAATTTTCTAGTTGGTTAAAATAATTGTCCATAAAATGTTGGTATCTTCCTGGTGCATTTTTATATCCAAATGGTAAAACATTCCATTCATAAAATCCTTGTGGTACTGTAAATGCTGTTAGTTTTTTAGATTCATCTTCTAGTTTTAGATGGTAAAATCCTGATTTACAGTCAAATTTACTGAAGTAATTATATCCTTGGATTTGTCTTATTTTTAATATCTTATTAGGTATTGGGTAATTATATGTTTTAGTTTTTGCATTTAAGTTTCGGTAATCTATAACCATTCTACTTTTTCCTCTTTTTTGTTCACTATGTTTATTTACTATAAATGCTGGACTTGTATGTTTACTATTACTTTCTTGTATGTAATTGTTATCTAATAATTCTTTTATATGCATTTTGAATTCTGCTAAGTCATCAAAGTTATATTTTAAAGGTTTTTGTGTTATTATGCTGTTTTCTTCTATTAATTCTATTTTTATTTTTGTTTTATGTTTATTCCAACCTTTTAGAGGGTTATCATTATATAATTTTTCTAATTCATTCTGGATTATTTTTACTTTGTCTATTGTAAATATAATAATTTCTAATTGAGTAGTTGTATTTTTACTTATATTTTCTAGTTTTTGTGTGATTTTTTCACTTCCTTTTATCCATTATGTATTTTTTCTTTGTTTATTATTTACTCTTTTTGCTCCTACTTTGTTTTTACATGGTGTGGTAAACCACCAGTGTGTCCTTGTTATTATATGTAGGTATAGTTTATCTAAAAATGGCATTCCTAGTAATATATCTTTTGTAGTGAATTCAAAGTTATATATTTCTTCTATAGTTAATATTTTATCCCATATTTGTATTTTTAAATTCTTGGCTCTGTAGTTAATCATACTACCTTCATTATTAAATCCTGTTACTACCATAGGTATTTTTAATTTTTCTCATTTATATGTTGGTAAACAATTATATTTACATATATTAGCTTCTGCTCCTGTATCTATCATTGGTGTATAGTATCTATTATAATATCCTTCTACTATGATTTTTGCGAGTATATATATTTTCATTCTTCTGTTCTTTTTATTATTATTTTCTTATCTTTGTATGTTATGGTTAATTGTTTATCTCCTAGATTGTATGGTTTTACTTTTTCTAACCATTTTATTCCTAATGTAATATTTTCGTTTTCGTTTTCTTGATATATTTTAAATTGTATTATCAAAGGTATTCCTCCAATAATTATTTCTTTTTCTGTTATTTCTTCATTTATTATTAATTCCTTGGGTAATTCAGGGCATAGTTGTTCAGTAGTTATTATTTCAGTTTCTGTTACTAATTCTCTTGTGATATAATTTTCTTCTTGACCTGTATTTATTAATATTTGATATTTTCTTTGTTCCATGATTCCAGTTATATAGTAATGGTATGGATTTATTTTTTCTTTTGTGTTTCTTATTAAGTTTTTTGGGATTATATATTCCCTTCTTGATGTACTTATCCTTGATGATGTTGGTGTTTCATAAGTTAATTGGTTTGGTATACTTGATGTACTTAATCTTTCTTTTACTATTTCTAAGTCTTCTTCCATGTCAATTTCTTTATAACTATATTCATTATTATCAATAACTGTAACTATTCTTTCAAATGGATTTTTTATTTTTATTTTATTAATTTTATCTTTTGCTGCTATTTTATGTTTTATTGTTAAAACGTATAAGTTTTTACATCTAGCTGTAAATATCTTACTTCCAGGTGTTAATTCTATTCCTGACATTTTCCAGTATAATACTAATGATTTATCTATATTCCTATCGTTTATTGCTATTGAATAATTGGCACTTATTATGAATTTAAATTTTTGGTATATAAGATTTCCTTTTATTGCACTTATTATGCTTTTTTCTATAGGTTGGATTATTCTATCATCTGCTAAATATATTTCTATAGGGGTATCTATTCCTTCTCTAAAACATGCTTTTATTAATATTTCAGTTCCTCCTAGGTGTACATATTTAATTGGGTTTTTTGCCTTTATATCTTGTATTTCTTTATTTATTATTCTTTTGTTTATTATTGGTATTTTGGCTTTTCCTTTTGTATATTTACAGTCAATTATATGTTCTTTTTGGCTAACTACGTAGTATTCTTCTCTTTGTCTTTTGAACCAATTTTTTATTGTAGGTACTTCAAATATTTTTTCGACACTGAGGTCTAATTCTTTTCCTTTTATTTGTTCAAATATACTATTATCAAATATAATCTTTTGTTCTGAGGATTCTTCATCTTTATATTCTTCTCGTGTTATTATTTTTATTTCTTTTTCAGTCATTAGGTTTCATCATCTTCTTTAGTTATTTCATCTCCTATTTCATCTTCTATATCTGATATTTCATATACACTATCTTCACTATCTAGTTCATAGTCTATATATTCCATTTGCATATATTCTTCATCATCAATTATGATTTCAGTTATTTGTTTTTTCTTTAAGTTTTTAGGTGCTTTACAGTCTTTAGCTATATGTCCTAATTTTCCACAGTTATAACAAGTACATTCTGTTAATTTCTTTTTTGGTCTAAATGGTCTTTTATTCTGATAATTTTTTACATAATATCTTTTTCTTGGTTTTTTATTTTTATATTTTGACTTATATTTATTATATTTCTTTGTTTTCCATTTTTTATTATAATATTTATATGTACATCCAAATTGTGGTGCTGTTTTATTTTTACAACATCTTAAGTTTTTTATTAATATTTTTCCATTTTTGTTTCTTCTTTATATTTTTCACATAATTGTACAAACCATTGTTGTAGAAATTTTATTCTAGCTCCTAAAGTATCTGCTAATCCTGCTTCATTCCATTCTTTTATTATTTTAGAATTAAAAGGTTCTGGTAGTTTTGTGAAATATAATTTTCTTATTTCTTTGCTTTCTTCTGCATTATATGTTCCTTTATAATAATATTCTCTGAATGCACAAGTATATTCGTCTATATAACACATATTACATATTGCTAATTTTGTTATTAGATTTCTATTTATTTGTTTTTCCTTATTTTGTTCTTCAATTTCTGTAGTCATGCTACTAAATTCGTTTCTTATGGCTATTTCATATTTGTATAATATTTCTATATTTGTTGTTGCTATTTCACCATTAAATTTTTTATTGCTTCTTAAGGTATCTACACTTTCTCTAGTTAAATTTTGTAACCATAATTTTACCGTTCCTATGAGTGTTCTTTCTATATATTCTGGTGTTTCTGTCATTCCTATTTTATTATCTACCAATTATTTAGATACATATCCTATCCATAGTTGGATTGTTTTATTTATATCTGCTACGCAATCTAAATCTAAAAAGTTATATTGTTCTGATATTGGTTTTGGTGTCTATTTTTTTATTTAATCTACTATCCCATAGTGTATTATATCTATCATGTTGTTCATAATTAGCTGTATAATAATTTGGGTATAATCCTTTTGGATTTTTTACACCTGATGTACTAGGTTTTTCATCTATATTTACATCTCCTGTATTTACTTTTACATTTTTTGTTTTTTCTATACTTTCTAAAAGTTCTGTATATGTTTCACTTATTTCGCTTGATTCTGACTCTTGGTCATCTATATTATTATCTATTTCTTCAATTCTGAGAGTTTCTTCTGTTTGTAATATTTGTTTAAATTTATTTATTTCATCTGTTAATTCTATTTCTTTATTCTTTTCTCTTTGCTTGTTTTCATATAGTGCTTTTAACATATTTAATTCTTTTTCTAATGCTATAATCTTTGTATTTTTGGTTTCTTCCAATTGTTGTATTTCTTTGCTTGCTTGTTTTTTTAATAATTTTAATTTCTTTTTTCTTATCAATTTCCTCATTTTCTCTACTTATTCTTGTCATAGCTGTTAAGCTATCTTCTAATCTTGATGTTTCTTTTTCTATCATTAAGTATAATTGGTCTCCTATTTTTTTTATATCTTCTGCCTAAGTTTGAAAATATTATTTTTATTTTTAATCCGTCTTGATTTTCATAGGTTTTTTCATCTATTGCAAATTCTTCTTTGTTCATTTTTTAATCTATAGCTCTGATACGAATCCGATATCTCCAAAGTTAACTCTCGGTCAAAATTATGAACATTCCAAACTTTTAAATTTCCAACTTTCGCCAATTAGAGCCGAAACCTTCTAGAAATATACAAATGCAATCCGGGCATACACCCGAGTCCAAAATCACCATTCAGACCTAACAGACCCATCAAAACTCCAATCCGGGATCAAATACTCAAAAGTCAAACTTGGTCAACTCTTCCAACTTAAAGCTTCTTAGTTGAGAATCATTCTTCCAAATCAAATTTCGAATAACCTGAAAATCAAGACCGACGATTCACACAAGTCATAATACATCATACGATGCTGCTTAATACCTTAAATAGCTGAACGAAATACAAATGCTCAAAACGACCGGTCGGGTCGTTACAACGGTCCAGTGTGCGACTGCAGAATTAATTCGCGGACAGCAGAATTGGTCGCATACTTGATCAGGCCAACTTAGATTTTTGAAGACTATTTCACGGTCCAGTTCGCAGACCACACAACTTTTCTGCGACGCATTCTGCGATCACAGATTTGGTTCAAAGGAACATTTTTGAGAATTTTTTAACCCGACTCTATTTTAATAAAAGGCACCATGGGTCATTTGGAAGGCATAAGCAGGCATTTTTATAGTGAGGGGAGTAACTTTGAGAGAGAGGGAGGGAGAAGCTCCAACATTTCAACTCTTCAAATTGTTGCTCAAATCTTAGGGATTCAAGAAGGAAAACTCTCAAGTCTTCTACTAAAGAGGTAAAACCTTACCCCTAGATCAGATGTAATGTCCTATCATGCATTTATGAGCAAGATTTTATTATTTTGGGATTTATGGGATGGTGATCGAAATCCTAAGCCCTCTATTTCGATTTTGGGGTGTGTGAGAGGAATGTGAGGTGTGGTTCTTGATTTGGGGGTGTGTCGTTGGGTATGCATGTATCAATGAAGGTGATATGGGGGTGGTTGAACTATCAGGGGTAGGTTGTTATTTGAAATTGGTTGTGGGATGAAGAAACTCCATTATAGGACCTTGTAGTCGAATTTGCACCCTTAGTGTTTGATGAAATGCCAATATTGGCTAAGTCTATGAACGCCTCTTTAATGATTGTCCAATTTGGATATGTTTCTATAGATTGAAGTTGCTAAGAGTATGGGAATATTGTAGTAATTCTAAGGAAAGCTCAATCGAGGTATGTTGGCTAAACCCCCTTCCGTAGAATCGGATTCCACGAATTCCTCGTAACTTCAACTATGGTTTGATCAAGTTCCTATTCCTATTGTTCCAAATCACTTCTATGGTTAATTTATCCAAATGCTTGTGATTTTAGTATAAGAATTTAAACGTCTCTTTAAGAGACTTTTATGGCCCACATATTATGGTAGTTAGTTTAATTAACTTGTCTCCCAAGTAATTACCTTATCAGATAATATTTTATGGTTATGCATATCTAAAAGTTTCCTTGATGGAAGGAAACTATTAATTATGAGTCCCTAGGGCAACCTTATTTTATGGACCTAAGGCTAAAGTATTTTTCAAAAAGTCCCTAGCCTACCTATCAATACGCGTGGGACTCCATCAGTATGGCATCCTACGATAGGACTCTAGAAGGCTCCTAGGTTTTCTGTCAATATTTTTCCAAAGCAACTCTGCAACACTTGAACAACCATGGCTGAAGGTACGTTCCTTGTGTAATTTTCGCTGTGATGGCTCTGTGTACGTGTTTAAATTCTACATCGTGGTATCAGAGCCTAACTTTAGTCGGTTGTTCAGTGTTTTTGAAATGACTCGAACCGAGGAGCGCGACCCGCACTCAATCGAGTGAACCCGACTGAGCAAGCCTGTTATATTTTATTTTACCCAGATTCATCCGTGAATAAAGAGGAGATGTACTCCGTTAATTAAATACTGAAGAGATTTTATTGACCTCTTCCATTTCATTTCTATTAACAACATCATTCAATATTTCCAAAATAGTACGAGTTTATAGATTTTATGAAAAATATGTTGTCAAATACCAACAGTTCTAATCCAATTCCCAAATTCAAATACCACCCACAACCTGTCTACGGAGTCTCTAAGTACAACTAAAGAGTAATAGGGGAATGCCGGCAATAAGGCCCCGGCTATACCTCAACCACAAAGTACATGAGAAACAAAAGATACATGACCCCAAAATGAAGTGGGGCTCACCAAATCGGCTGAAAGGAGTGTATTGCTATTACTGATCAATGCCACCTGCTGTAGAACTACCTGCATCCATTAAAGATGCAGCGCCCCCGGCAAAAGGGACGTTAATACTGTCGAATAGCATTAGTAGCTAGAAATCTTCTTGCAAAATAGAATATGCCCATATGATCTATACGTGGAACACATAATATAATGTAATTGAAACAACCTGTACAAACAAGGACAACGAAAGGGGCACATATTGTCTGCATTAATAATGGGTCTCATTAGACCGTCCTTAGTGTTCACATATCATATTATACACTTATGCATTTCATAAACTGTCCACCGTGTTTATTCCTACCGTACATCCATACCTCTTATACACAATGCACCTATGCGTTTCATAGACCGTCCACAGGATTTCGTATCACAATGGATTTCATAACACAATGTACATATGCGTTTCATAGACCGTCCACAGGATTTCGTATCACAATAGATTTCATAACACAATGTACCTATGCATTTCATAGACCGTCCAGAGAATTTCATAACACAATATACCTATGCGTTTCATAGACCGTCCATAGGGTTTCATAACACAATATACCTATGTGTTTCATAGACCGTCCATAGGGTTTCATATCACAATATACCTATGCGTTTCATAGACCGTCCATAGGGTTTCATAACACAATGTACCTATGCGTTTCATAAACCGTCCATAGGTATATATTTTGTTTAAGGTATAGCCGGAGTCTTGTTGCCGGCATTATCATTGTACTCTTTTTTATCTATAGAGGCTCCGTAGACATAGTGTGGGTTGTGTATTGGTCCTGGGAAAGTCAAAATATGTTATGTTGTGGCTGTATTATTTGTCCATTTGAGACTTTAAAAATGATGAAACTATTGGTAATGAATTGGTATTGTAGACATGAATACCATTTTGTCTAATTAATAAAAATATGTATTATCTCCATTCGTGGATGAGTTTGGGTAGAATGAAATTTAGCAGGCTTGCTCGGTCGGGTTCACTCGGTAAAGCGCCGGTCACGCTCCTCGGTTTTGGGGCGTGAAACAAAATTTCCCATGCTGATTATACGACTAGAATGATGTCCATGAAATGAATCTGCGATCGGACATTTGACCGCGAAATGGTCCTCAAAATCTATCTTCTCCTGGTTCAATCTGCGATGGTTCTGCAAATTTTTTACCAAATCCACAATGCATTGCACAGCCCAAAAGTCTGTACCGCGACGAGCTTGCTCGCCGCGAAAAGTTTCTACAACCTTTCAAAAATATTAGCCTACCTCGGCACCACAAAACCTTAAATCCTTGGCGAACTTTTACGGAGTCTTACAATTAACTTAATTAAGACTAACTCATTCACTCTCTAGAATAAACTGGCACTCTAGTGTTGCCACGTAAATTTCAATAAGTACTACATAAACCATGAGTGGGAAACAAATCAAGAAGATCAAAATAAAAATGTGTGTCAAGGTCTAAAAATGACTAACATTAAGTAGTATTATCACAAATTATCACGGCCCAAAATTTAACTGAAGGTCATGATGACGCCTAACCTGGTTGCAAGGCAAACTAACACTCAATAACAACAACAACAATAAAAATCAATTATGAAGTCTTTAACGAATTTATGATATAAATAACAATGCAGAGTACGTCTTAAACCAACATCATATATAAAAATGTCTAAGATGGGATCTAAACACGACCACAACTGTCTAACAAACTAAAAACATGATGTCACATTATCACGAGTATTTAATAAGTGTAAATAGTATAATTGAAAAACACTATTCTATCCAAAAAGGGAATAGATATATAGAAATGAATAAGTAGGAAGGAAAACTTCATGTGCTGCAGATCGGATCAGGTAAAGCAGCTCACCACAAAGTCTCCAAATAGAACACCTACTCCACTGGATGAATACCACTAATACATGCCTCAAAACTTGCACACAAATATGTATAAGTGTAGTATAAGCACAAAACTACGATACTCAGTAAATATCAAGTCTAGTCTCGAAGAAGTAATGGCGAGGGATCGATATTGACACTTACTAATAATATAATAATCAAATAAAGCATGAATCGAATACGAAATAAGGCATGGTATTACTAAATAAGATACGAAAGCTAGATGTACAGTTCATATGAAATTTAGGCATGCTTTACATATATCGGAGATCAAATCATGTGTCAAATATCTTAATCCTCGCACAAAGACATGATATAAATCAATCAACATTTATAGCAAAGCCACTGCATGAGTATAAGATATGTAAATATACATGCTCAGGATCCCTTCTCAAATCTCACAGCACAGATCCATGTGTCTGACACAGGCCATTTGTCCAAACTAAGCACAAAATTCGAGTTCCTATGCTCACAGGGACTAAAGTAACAGGGTAATCACCTGATTCTGAAGGGACGGATTCATATCCAAGTGTTAATTATTTTACAACCAATGATTAATAATCAATACTCAATATCCGTTCATAGTGTTCGGGATTGTGTGCATCATTAACGGTGTTATCTGCCATTTTTTGCGATTTTTTCTTAGACAAAATAGTCAAAGCACGTTAGTAAAAGAGGCAAGGATCAATTTAATTGCACGGCAGTCTAGACCCCATGGTGGGCGCCAAACTATTTGCCCGTAAAATGATACAGTTGAATTTATTCGTGATTTTTAGACAAGTAAACTAATTTAATCCCAAAATAATATAATAATAGAAGAAATACACAATACTTAGCCTTATGATGTAGATGAAATAGCAAAGATGATGATTGCGTGAATACGGTTCCCGAACATAGTAATGATGAGATCTAAAAGTAAGAAAGTAAAATTGCATAAACCTTCGTATAGAATATAGTATATGTTCTAGCTAGAAAATTTGTGTCCTTTACAATGGTAACTCATCTCACTATTTATAGCTATGCCTAGGAAAAAAGGTCCTAGAACCATACCCAATGCCAATTATGAGGGTCATTGATGAAGATGTAACGTTGAAAATAAATATCAAATTCTCTATAAGGGACCATCGCTCTTAATGCTGTAGAATATTCCTTTGTAAATGCTACCGGGCGCAGAGTATTTAATACACTTTTATGAATGTTATCCGTTCCGATGACAAGCGTGGTGGCCGCGTTCGGTCCTGAACCATCTCATCTTGGATTCCACGTGTCCTCATTTTAATCAGTCACGTGTCATATCATATTTTACCTTATACAATAAGAACAATTTCAAACAGTAGTAAAACAAATAGAATTTAATCACGATATTTTCTATACATCACATGAATAGTTTCAATTTCCTCCAAAACAGAAACCTTTTATCAAATAATTCAATTTTAGTCCAAAACTAAGTTGAAATAGAGGTTAGAAATTAAATACAATAATGAGGACTTCAACTCACGTATTAAAATCTTAACAACATATTCAAAGATGATTTCATGAACAAATATAATACCAGATTAAGATAATTACTACTTAAAGTAGTACTACTGTTTTACGTATAAATATTTCCAGAAAAGTCTTGAACCATATAAGCATCTTCAAAATTCTCCAGTTGGCATTTAGTATTGCTAGAAGATCCAATATTTCCTATTAACTGATGAATAGCAAGGAGAATATCTTGGAACCATAAACTTATATGTCTATAGTCAATACAAACTAACGAAAGCTATTACCAAAAATAGATTGTGTAAAGTTAGTCTTGAACCACATCAAATACTTTATACGATTCGAGATCTAACATTGACAAGGATTCGTTACTATCTATTCGGCCAAAAGCTTCATGGAATTCAAACAAACACATTCAAATTGGCTATGACACGGTACACGACAGAATCAATTCATAGGCCTAATAAGAAATTAACATAAAAGATCTAACAGTGCCGCCGAAACTACTTTGTTAATGTGTTTATCAATTCCTATCAATTATACAGTACTAGATTACCGCTCAAATAAAATATGAGTGTAACACCCGGAAAATTTTGAAGAACTTAAATGTAAAGTTCGGTAAAATTTGCAAAGAAAATAATATTTCATGGTGCCGGACTAGGCTTACGTGTTTGACGATTATAGAAATTCTTCGTGGCGAGCTTGCAAACCGTGGCTCGGACCTTTTGGGTTGAACAATGTACGGGAAAGTAAAGAAAAAAATTTGACAGAAAAGTGCATTTCTGGGGTCCATTATGTGACCGCAGAATGACTCTGCGGACCGCATAATGGCCGCAGAGTGAGGCAGTTAATTGGGTCAGTTGGAAGCAATTATGCGGTCGACTATGCGACCGTTATGCGGACCGCATAGTGACCGTAGACTCAGGCAGATTTTTGGTCATTTTGGACACCAATTATGCGACTGATATGCGGTCCGCATAACCATTATGCGGTCGCATATGCGACCGCAGAACCTGTTCCGGAGCTTCATTGGTATGTTGTGTTATGAAAAGTACAAAAGATACATGACCCCGGGATGAAGTGGGGCTCACCAAGTCAGCTGGAAAGAAGGTGTATTGCTATCACTGATCAATATCTCATGCTGTGGAACCACCTGCATCCATTTAAAGATGCAGCGTCCCCGGCAAATGAGATGTTAGTACCGTCGAATAGCACTAGTATGTATAACTAAAAACCCTCTCATTAAAATGACAAATAATACAACAAGATTATCATAATATCAATGAAAGTTTTAATCAACATCAAACCTCAATTTAGGATCAAGATAGTGTTCAAATTAATTTCCATATCTCACATTGAGAGATTTTTATTATCGATATACCATTGTTCACAATACCAATACCACCGTAATCTCAGCACGGAGTCCGATCACAACCCGATCAGCTAGGCTATCTCATTAGAGACATCTACCACAATTTCTCTCAATGTCAATACCACCGTCTTTTACACGGAGTTCGATCACGACCCGATCGACTAGGCTATCCATTAAGGACATCAACCATAATTACCATTTCAATTATAATTTCCAGCACCATCACCACCATGTGTGCAGCATGGTGTCCGATCACGACCTGACCGGCTAGGCTGTATTATTCGAGACATTAACTTTTTTTATATCAATCATCGCATTTGATATTACTTTCACATCTTTTTATTTCATTGGCAATAATGGCTATAATTATAAGATCATTCTTAGCACGTTGGCCAAGAATACAATTCAAATCAAGGTCTGTAGTACACATGTGAGCAATTTAGAGTCTAAGGCATATAGAGATATTTCACAAAATTTGGCATAATAGCCTTCGTTTGAACTTGACTTGAAGTCAAAATATTATTAATGCACAGCCCATATTTTAACACATCCTCAATTGATAACAAAATATGAATAAAGCATTTGAGATACTTGTCGAATATATATCTTTCAACCCAATCTTACTCGGAATAGCCAATTCTAAGAGAAGAGTTTAGCCAACATACCGCAATTGAGCTTCCTTAAACTCTAAAATATTTTGGAATTCTTAGCAACTTAAATCTATTGTAGAAATATAACAATTTGAATCAAAATTAGGAAGATTATTATAGTTCTAGCTCATTTGAGCATTTTATCAAACACTAGGTGTGCATTAAGGTTTCAAAGTCCTTTTATGGAGGATTCCATCATCCGACAACCCAATATTTACCATTTTTAGCTCAATAATCTTCCTACACCCTTTGATAACACATGCATGTAAAATAAACAACTCTCATGCCCCAAATATTATCTTAATAATTACCCACTTCTAGACAAAATTTAAAATTGAGGGTTAGGGTGTAGAATCTTACCTATAGGATGAAGACCTAGTGAGTTTCCCTTCTTAATCTTCCAAAACATGAGCAAGAATTGAAGAAAAATTATTGAAGAACACCTTCTCACTCTAGGGCACTCTCTCTCACTCTAAAATATCAGATTATAGCTAAAAAAATAGCCCAAAAAGTGTATTTAACGAAATAGGGACGGGTTTTAAAAATTCAAAAATGGAGCTCCGGAACAAGGTTTGCGATCGCATAATCATTATGCGGACCGTATATCGGTCGCATAATTTCTGACCAAAACGACCAAAAATCTGCCTGTGTTTGCGGTCATTATGTGGTCTGCATAACTGTTATGCGGTCGCATAATGAACCGCAGAACAGTTATGCGGTCGCATAGTTAACCGCATAATTGCATCCAAGCTGACCCTCTTCTGCCTCACTTCTGCGGCCATTATGCGACCCGCAGAGTGATTATGCGATCGAATAATGGACCGCATAAATGCGCTCTTCCGCCAAAAATTTTTCTTTACTTTTCGGTGCATTGTTCAACACAAAAAGTCCGAGTCGCGGCGAGCTTGCGAGGATTATTTTCTTTTATACAATCCTCAAACACGTAAGCCCAATTTGGAAACACGAAACATTATTTTCTTTTGCAAAATTTTTACGGGGCCTTACATTTTCCCCCACTTAGGATCATTCGTCCTCAAATTAGGGTCAAAATCTGTTATTAGCATCTTATGCAACACAGTTTTCATACCACACACCACCAGCCCCAAATTTGACTAACTCCCTATATTTCCAAAACTTTCGCCAGAGTTTCCCTTGTAACTAGGCCTATCCACCTGCCAGAGAGTCCCAAAAACACATCCTAACAAAAATACATAATCTAACGACATAACATAATACAAAACAATACCAACTGTGGCCTCATAAGCAATATGTTTCACGAAAGAAACACCCTTAACACCAATTGTACAAATAATACATAATTCATAGAAAGCAACTCTTAGAATTTTCATAGACTACAAACTTATAAATACATGGCTATTCAAACAAATAAGGATACTTTTTCTTAATTTCCTCCTCGGCGTCCCAAGTAGCCTCTTCAACCTGTTGGTTTCGCCATAGCACATTCACTGCTACAATTTCCTTGTTTCTCAATTTTTGGACTTGCCGATCAATAATAGAAACAGGAATCTCTTCGTAAGTCAATTTCTCATTTACCTCAATAGTCTCAACCGGAACAATGAGTGTCGGATCTCCAACTACTTTCTTTAACATAGACACATGAAACACCGGGTGTACTAATGACATCTCAGGTGGTAGCTCAACCTTGTACTCCACCTCACCGATCCTCTGAATGATTTTGTACGGTCCGACATACCTCGGACTCAATTTCCCTTTCTTACCAAATCGCATTACACCTTTCATGGGTGAAACTTTCAAGAATACCCAATCATCTTCTTTGAACTCCAAATCCTATGACGAACATCCGAATAGGATTTCTGATGACTCTGAGCAGTCTTCAACCGCTCCTTAATGATTTTAACTTTTTTCATATCCTGATGCACGGAGTAACTTGAGACAACAATTAATAACTAGTATTAATCGCCTTCTAAGAATACCACAAAGAAATCAAAGATATCACAATAGATAAGTAATCTTACTACCTTGAACTATGAACTAGTAAAGGTTGAAAGATAAATATCAAAGCACAAGTAACAAAGGTTCAAAAGAACTCTCAAAGTATGATATACTTAATCAATAATGAAATGTCTCAATGAATGAGAAGAACTCCTTATTTATAGGAGTACCAAGGCGTAACAAGTCATTACAATTAGGTAGGGGGCTGCTAAGGGGTAACAAAGTCATCAAAATTAGGTAGGGTGGTTGCTAAGAAATAAGAAAAGTCACAAAATTAGGTAGGGCGGCCAAATCCCTTTGGGGCAGATTTGGGCCTTAAAACTACTAGTTTGGGTCATTAGTTTGGACTCCAATTGGGCTCCATTTCAAACACCCCCATTTGGACCTCTTTTAAGCTCATTTTGGGCTATTCTAGGTGCCCTTTTGCTAGATTTCAAGGGCCAAGTTCGGGACTCAATCTTCCTCCTCTTGGACTTCAATTTGGGCCACCAAATAATTGTAAAACTTGTATAATTTATCTCCATTGGTCTTGAGCTCGTCCTCCATAATTAAAAGCTTCTTTATTTGCACTTGAAGTCTAATGGCTTTATTTTGTAACTCTTTAGCTTGACATATTGTTAAAGGCCATCTTTGAGATTCCAAAGCTTCATCCTTGTCCTTGAATAGAGTTGAGCTTCCTAGGATGCTATCAGGCAGGGATTCTCTACAATGACACTGTTGTAGACCAATTGAAAGGGATGTAGTAAAGTTTGGTAGTGCCTTTGTTTTGGGTAAAAAATATCACGGGTTCAAATCCTGTCATCCCTACCTATTCTTCTCCTCTGGGCAGTAACGAGGGATCCATTGAGATCGATTCAAATCGGACATACATATTTTCATTTTATTAGACTATATGCATGCAAGATTTATTGGGGGTACAAAAAGAATCTTTTTTCTTTACAATCGTATCTACTGTGATAAGAAAGCGCTCTTAGTTCAGTTTGGGAGAACGTGGGTCTCCAAAACCCGATGTCGTAGGTTCAAATCCTATAGAGCGTGATTTGTTTCTTCTTAGATCGAATTAGAATGAAATAGATTCATTCAGTAACTTTCACAACAATATGAATTTGACCTCCTGTGCATGTGAATTAAAGAAAGGAGGTGGTCAATAAAAATAAGAGATGTTAATTAATCAAAGATCTAACTGATCACAACGCCTGTATTGTAAATATGCAGTTAGGAATAATCCAGCCTAAGTATAGGTATTAGACCTAACACGGTTCCAAATAGAAAAACTTCAATTATTTTTCTTTGTTGGGAAGGAGAAAAAAAAGAGGTAATATCTATACCTAAATATTAATCCGAATTGACATGAATCTCAATGACAATGACCAAGAATTGACAATTGGTAACGTAAGTAAATATATAATACATGTAATCCCACAGAAAGATTCTTTTTATGAATTGTTCATTTTAAATATTCAGTTTAAATAAGTCGATTCTTGCTCAGACCAATAAATAGAGCTGAGGTTCTAGTTAAAGCCACTAATAGAAAAGCGAAGCATGAAAGGGCTAAATTAAATAAAAGATGTTCTTTTTATAATATGTTTAGAAAGCACTTACCTAAGTTTCCATTTTTTCAAAATAGGAGGATAGGCAAAAATCTCAATTTCAATTGAACGAAGAAGTTGAATGAAACGTTTTCGATTCATCTATCATTATAGGCAGACAACACTAACAAAGATAAAGTGACAGACATATAAAAGAAATTGATTCATCATCTGTAACATCTATCCATCCCGCAATTTCAATCAACCAATTCATTGAGTAACCCTTGGGTAAACTATTAAACTAATAAGAGTTGTATCATCTAACTTCATTCAAAAATGAAACTTGAATTTTTATAGAATCAAATTCTAAAATCATTTCTATTTTGATCATTTCTTAGATTCTGTTGAATTGTATCGAATCCATTTTCGATTTTAAAGCGAACATTTACCTTATCAAACTAGAAAACCTTTCCTTTTTACTTTTAATTTAAGTTTAACTTATTAGATTCAGTAATATATTAATTCACATAATATCTTGAATGATTGAGAAGAAGAAAAAGTTATCACACAATCACTTGAAATTTATTTTTTTTGGTCCAACTACTAGTAATTTCTATTAGGTTCTACATTTTTTCTGTCCATACTACCCCATCCTTGTATCTAGATCAAGAAAGAACCTTTGGATCGAGATCCACAACTTTGGATTCCAATTATTCTTTTTTTATTTTCTCTTTCGTCGAATATGATCTACTAATCTTATTTGTTACTCAACCATTAACTTCTTAAAAAAAAGGATTCCAACAACAAAATCGCTTCATCAACTACGAAAGAAAAATTTCTATATCTCGCATCTATGGAATATGAGAATCTCTTTCATTGAATTGAAAGAATTTTCTATTGAATGGAAGATGGTTTTACATTAACAAGTAATGGAAAAAAGAAATTATTTAGTACTTACTTTTGATACTAATTCAAATTGCCTTGTTGTGTTAGAAGAAGGATAGCTATACTGATTCGGTATACTCTCAAGACGCCGTCAGTACAATATTGACGATCTCACAAAGATGCAATTTCAGTGAATTGTCATTACTGATCTCATCTTTTACGGAATCGATCCTCTTTGATTGTACAAGAATATGTGGAACTTAGCATGTCTGGAAGCATACGAGAATGTTCGTTTGCTGATATTATTACCAATATTCGATACTGGGTCATTCATAGCATTACTATACCTTCTCTATTCATTGTGGGTTGGTTATTTGTCAGCACCGGTTTAACTTACGGTGTGTTTGGAAGCCCTCTGCCAAATGAGTATTTTACAGAGAGCCGGCAAGGAATTCCATTAATAACTGGCTGTTTTGATCCTTTGGAACAACTCGATGAATTTAGTAGATCGTTTTAGGAGCCCCTAATGACTATAGATCGAACCTATCCAATTTTTACAGTACGATGGTTGGATGTTCACGACCTATCTGTACCTACCGTCTTTTTTATGGGATCAACATCAACAATGTTGTTCATCCAACGATAAATTTAATCCGAAATATAGAGCTACGAGACAATCAAACCTGAACGAACAAAATGTTGAATTGAATAGTACCAGTCTCTACTAGGGGTTATTACTTATTTTTTTGCTTGCTTTTTTATTTTCCAATAATTTCTTCAATTAACAAAATGAAAGAGAATAAATAAGATTCTCTTAGCTCATTCCAAAGGATCTCATAATTTAATTATCGATGACTGTTTTTTACTCTAGCATGACCACTTGATGAAATCAAGAGGGAAGTGGGGTAAATGGCTGATACTACTAGAAGGATTCCTCTTTGGATAATAGGTACTGTATCTGGCATTCTTGTAATCGGTTTAATAGGTATTTTCTTTTATGGTTCAGATTCCGTATTGGGTTCATCCTTATAGTAATCGAATGAATTGAGTTGTCAACATGAAAGCGTAAGAACTCAACGGGATTCCCAACATCTCGTAGAAAAAGAGTATGTAATGTAAATTTTTTAGAAGGGTCTAAATAAGACAAAGGAGTTTTCATAATTTTATTTTTTTTATCATAAATAATCGCTAATAAGAATTTGGTTCCTTTGAGAGATACGATCGGGAGGAGCTAATTCAAACCACTCCCATAAAATAAGAACAACCCCCACGTTCAACCCCCTAAATAGGAAGAGGGCCCTTAGGAGAAAGACGGAAGGTCTTAAGAAATGGAGCCCGGGTCAGTTTCCCCCACCCCCAATACCAGTTGATCAACCCAGTTGCAATCCTCCCCGCCAAAGCCTGGTCGACCTCTTCTTCTATAACTGAGATAACCACTGTGAACTCCCCTAGATGAGAACCCTCATTGACATTGGAAGGCACCTTGGACCTAAGGAGTGGACTGTCAATAAATTCCATCAAAATCCAATGAGCAACCCGCCGAGGTTACAATAATCATGTTAGACTAAGAAGAGTCTTGGGTTCCGGTCCCTTGGACAGACCGTCCAGAGTCCAGACCGATGTTGTGCCTCATTAGACAGCAACGAAACATACAACTCAATGTTAATCAAGTGAAGTTGGTATGCTCCCCAGCTCGGAAGGGTATGACCCTCTCAGCTATCGGGATTTCTCCCGTGACGTCCAATAAGAGCATCTGCTTTCCTAACCTTTTTCTATAAAGTTTATCCATCATTTTTCAAGATGACCTGGAAAGGCTTGACTTAATGGATTGAATGGACTGCTATCGTGCTACTGGCTTTAGACTTCCTATTCTATTGGAAGAGAGATAAGATTCCTTCGGGGCAGACTCTATTCCGAATGCCAATAAGACCACTTCCTCAATCCTGAGCATCATTTAACTCAAGAGCCTTGTGACACTCCCACTTCTACTGGATCTCAATCTATACATTTAATGGAGCGCGAACTTTCTAACTATTTTATGTGAGATGATGCCTTCACCTCTATAAGAACCTTTATCTCGAAACAGATTAAGTAAGGCAAGTTTCTAACCATTAATTCTGTAACAAAGGAGCGTAGTGGCATGCTCGCATAGCTAAAGCCTTCAAGTCCTATTATCGGAGAGGGACTTTTTCTATTATTTAACCTATTTTCGATCGGACCTTGCCCTTGCCAATTCCTTTTCTATACCTATATTAGAATTAGCTCGACTTTCCATTAGAGTGTTCTTTTATACATTGAGAGGAGGTGACCCGCGGACATACCATCAGAGCTAGATTTAGCTTAGGATCGGTCAATTTCCCTAACCCCATCATCGAATGAGGTTAAGTGCGCCTTTCAGAGACTTTGATAAAGAATCTCTTCCTTCGGCGAACGGCTAGACACTTCTATAGTGGGATCTCTTGAACCTATGAAACTCGTGAAATTGGGTGAACCCCTTGCCCCTTCCCTGGCTCTCCTTGCACGTATCCCGAGTTGCGAGGTTAAACTGAAAGTGGAAATAGAATTTTATATCCGCTGTGGTGCTTTGCTCCCTTCGGTTTGTTGATCTGTGGGCATACGGGTCTTTTCCGAAAATAAAGGATTGCTACCCTTGTCCCTCACAACACCACCCTTGAAGCTGAACCAAATTTTTGTGCTGCAAGGGACAACCGTTTTGGTACCTTACTATATGTTTGGCCTCCATTTCCTCTTCTCTCGTATTTGTCCATCTTTCTAATGGTGAAGGAAGAAATTACGACAATAATTGCAATAATGGAAACGAAGCATGCGGCAAGGCCTCCTAATCCAAGAACCCAATCGGGAATCTTCGTTCCTCTTTTATGATGATGAATGGAACTGTTGTCCCGCGTAAGCCTTTGGAAGCAAACAATCATAAAAAGGAAAAATCGAGAAGTAGTTTAAGTAGAGCTAAGGTAAAAAACATGGATGTGTATTCGATATAGTGCCCTCAATTGCCCCCAAGGGGCCAGAAGAAGATACCCAATATTCATGGTAGAAAGCCAGGGTTTGGTACTTTGATGAGCTGGCCGCCGAGAGAGCACTGAGACAAAGAACCTAGCTACGAATTTCCCTGCCCGTGTCTACTTCTTGAAAACCTAAACGGTCAAGGTAAGCATATCAAGAGAAAATGAGCAAAGCAATGGGAGAGCTTATTCCCGGCTAATTGAACCTAGCAGGCTCGTTAGAGTCCGGGAAGCTCTAAAGGTAAGTTTAAGTCTCATAAATAGGCTTACAATCTCTTTCTGCATAGAGCTGCCAACAGGGTTGAGATATGGCCTCTGCAAAGGTATCAGGTTAAAAAAGATGGATGAAATTGCCAAAAATAACTCATGGGAAGTAGATAGAAACTTAGTTGATACAAACCTATGAATAGGAAAACGGAGACGAGTCGATCTACATACTCCGAGAATAGAAGCTCTCTAACCTAGGTCTGAAGTAGAGTCTTGGTTCAAAGTATAGGGAGAGAGGGGGACCATTGAATCAGTTGGCTCAGCTCTGAAAACATAGTGACGAGAATCTGTCTTCACAAACCTACGAAACTTCCCCTTAAGCTAATCAAGCTGCTGATCACTCTGGTCACTCGGATCTTTGTGACTCTATTAAATCGAAGAATTCCGATGCTGTCGCACATAAACTCCTCAATAGTTCCACTCCTCCCCTCTAAGGGGATACAAGGGAACATAATGGCCCACCCTCACAGGGAATCTCAAAGCCCCGAGCTCCATAGTAGGGCACATGTTCGAGAAAGGTGACATGTCAAGAAAGGTGGAATCGTCGTGTAGAAGGATCATTAACACTTGTAACCCTTTTGATAGAGGGGTACCCCAACCTCACTCAATAAAACACATAGAGTGAGATGTAGGGCTTAGTTTGTCTTGTGCAGGAGATGGAATTTTAATAAAGCACGTGCATCCAAATACTCTAAGGTTTGAATAGTCATCTCTTTGAAAGAGAGTAAAACGCCCAAAGATAACGTGTAGAGGAGATCGCTCACCAATAATAGGAGCCATCATCTTCTTACTCAGATAAGCAGCCATCATTAAATTGGCTTTACTAGGGATCCTATAATAGGGAACTTTCATTCCCAGTAGAAGTCCTCGAGCAACTTGCCTAATACTAATAAATAAGGGGAAGGCCTAACATTTTATATCAGTATACGGAAGGCGCTAGCTAGCGCCCAACCTATACAAGGGCTTTCCACCTCCATTTGGTCGTGCTGCTATGACGTAATGTGCAATCGTCCCAAGGCAGCATGATGTATGGTATAGGGCCCCCTATTTTATCTCCCTTAAAGTCTTTTATGCATTTCGAGTCGGGAATAGAGCAATGGCTTAATCAGTGCTATATCACAATTCATTCTCGGGAATAGCTGCTCACGAAAGGTGGCATGGGACATCTGTCAGTGGTGGGAGTCTTACATCCGAGCGAGAGGTCAGATCAATCTCATTCATCCTGGTCTGATCCGAATAGATCTTGTTGAATGAATTGATAAATTGTTGTATGCCCCACTTCTTAGTAAATGTCTTCCTACTCGGACCTGCCATACTTCTTTTGACTACTCCTGAGATTGTCAGGCCCCATCCTCAGGAAGCGAGTACAGCACTCAACCGAGTGAACCCGGCCAAACAAGCATGTTAGATACTTTCTACCCAATTAACCCATGATCAAGAAAAGACGTGATTTCATTAATTAAACAGTAGGAAGCTCATTCATATAATCCTAAATCATTTCATTAGTCATTGCGCCTTTAAGTCTCAAAATACACATTTTTTATAGTTCAAGTGGAACAAATAATCAAACACAACATAACTTATTTAACATTCCCAACACCCATATACAATCCACATAGTGTCTACGGAGCCTCTAAAGATACAAAAGAGAGTAAAGATGGTGCCGATAACAAGGCCCCGACTATAACTCAAAAAGTGACCATAATATAAACCAAAGATACAATACATGACCCCGGAATAAAATGGGGCTCACCGAGTCTGCTAAGAAGAGGATGCAGCACTATCTGTGATCCGTACTGTCTGCTATGTAACCACCTGCATCCATTTAAAGATGCAGCGCCCCCGGCAAAAGGGACGTTAGTACCGTCGAATTGCACTAGTATGTATAGCTAAACACCAACTCAATAGATTGAATAATAATACAAGAGGAACATCAAGGAATTCAATAAGGGCTTCAAATAATAGTAAAACAACAAGTTAAGGATCATATACATTTTCAAGACAATTTCCGTATTACTAGGTGGGGTGACCTTTAGTACCGATATTCCATAATTCACAATACCTTTGTATTCTTACACGGAGTCCGATCTCGGCCTGATCGGTTAGGCCACCTAATCTGAGACATTACCACAATTGCATTATAACTTTCCAGCACAGTACCACTATGTGTGTGGCATGGCGTCCGATCACGGCCCGATCGGCTAGGCCATCTCATTTGAGACATCAATTGTTTCACAATTTCATCCACAATACCACCGTGTCCTTACACGGAGTCCGATCTCGGCCCGACCGGCTAGGCCATCTCATTTGAGACATTACCTTTTTCAGTCAATCATCTCAGATCAGACTTCTTTCATATACTTTCGATTCATTAACACTAGTGATTACATTTACAAAGTCATTCTTTGCACTTGGTCGTATTTCAGAGTTCCAAACCCCTTTTTCACATTCAATATCATTATCAACAACAATAAGGCTTCCCATTCAAGATATTAAATTCACATATGAGCAATTTGGGAATCTTAGGCACATAGAGGCTTTTCATACAATTTGGCACAACATCCTTTTTTTCGATCTTGACATGAAGTCTTAACATTTCTAACATATATTCCACATTTTGGAACACATCCTCAATAACAAGATAACATGATGAAGCATTTAGAATAAATATTGAACTTACATCCTTCAACACAAACACGTTAGAAATCGCCAATTCTATAATGATCAAGGGCTTACTCAAATTACATGATCACCGTGGGGTCCGATTCTAAGAAGAAGGGGATTTAGCCAACATGCCTCAATTGAGCTCCTTACAACTCTAATATGTTCCGGAATATTAGCCAATTAAATCTGTTTTAGCAATATAACAAAATTGAACTAAAATTAGGAAGATAAACATAGTTTTAGCTCATTTGAGTATATTATCAAATACTAGGTGTGAATCAATGCCTTATGGCCCTTTTTGTGGAGGATTCTATCCTTCCCCAGCCCATTCTCTGTCATTTTTAGCTCACAATCTTCCCACATACTATAAGGATACATGCATGCAAGGTAAGCACTCCCATCCCCATGAATTACCTTACTAATGGCCCATTATAGTTACATTTTGAAATTAAGAGTTTGGGTGATAGAATCTTACCTCTTAGGAAGAAGACCTAGGTGCCTCTCTTCAAGATTTTAAGTGAGAATTGAAGAGCAATGTGACGAAGATCACTTCTCCCTCTAGGACTCTCTCTCTCACTCTAAACATATCAGAAAAAATGATCAAAATGGTCCATGGGATGTGTTTTAACGAAATAGGGTCGGCTTTGAAAACCCCAAAAATGAAGCTCCGGAACGGGTTATGCGGTCCCATATGCGACCGCCTAATGGTTATGCGGTCCGCATAATGACTGCGAAAATGGGAGGCCAGAACTAGAAAAGAACTGATCTGGTATGCGGTCACTATGCGGTCTGCAGACCTGTTCTGCGATCGCATAATGCACAGCATAACAATTCTGCAGTTGCATAGTGCACTGCAGAACATCCCTTCGAAAAACCCCAAGTCGGGATATGTGACAAGAATGCGGCCCACAAAACGGTTATGCGGTCGCATAATGGCCGCGAAATTGGGCATCAAAATGCCCAAGAAATCTGCCCCACTCTGCGGTCCGCAGAGTGGTTTTGCGGCCGCAGAATGGGCCACAAAAGTGCATACTTCTACCCAACATTTTTCTTCAACTCCCAACGCACTGTTCAATCCAAAAAGTCCGACCGCTCGTAGCATAGAAACGGAACCTTGGCATCAGGGAACCCAGGTTTTTAGGAAAACTTTTACAGGGTCTTACATTCTCTCCCACTTAAGATCATCCGTCCTCGAATGAGGGTCAGGATCTACTATTAGCACCTCATGCAACTCAGGTTTCATTCCCTATACCAGCAACCCCAAATTTAACTAACTCTCTAAATTTTCAAAAATTTCGCCAGAGTTTCCTTTGTAACTAGGCCTATCCACCTGTCAGAGAGCCCAGAACACACCTTACAAACGTATACATAATCCAATAACATAATATAACTCATAACCACACCAACCATGGCCTCATGTAAACAACATATAATAAAAAGGAGCACCTTTACATTAACTGAAGAGGTGATACAAAATTCTTAGGCGAGAGATTCAAAAAACAAAGGGTTACACAGCTATTCAAACAAGTGAGGATACTTCTTCTTTATTTCTTCCTCGGCCTCCCATATGGCATCTTCAACCTGTTGGTTTCGCCATAACACTTTCACGGAGGCATTTTCTTTATTCCTAAACTTTCGGACTTGTCTATCAAGAATGGCAATTGGAATCTCTTCATATGACAATTCTTCATTAACCTCAATGGTCTCAACCGGCACAATAGCTGATGGATCTCCAACTACCTTCTTCAACATAGACACATGGAATTCCGGGTGTACTAATGACATCTCGGGCGGTAACTCAAGCTTGTACGCCACCTGACCGATCCTATGGATGATTTTGTATGGCCCGACATACCTCAGACTCAATTTCCCCTTAATACCCTTCATGGGGGAAACCTTCAAGAATACCCAGTCATCTTCTTTGAACTCTAAGTCTCTGCGACGAATATCCGAATAGGATTTTTGATGACTTGAGCAGTTTTCAACCGTTTCTTTATGATTTTAACTTTTTTCATAGCCTGATGCACAAGGTCTGGCCCTATCAACTCTGCTTCCCCAATCTCGAACTACCCAATAGGAGATCTACATCTACTACCATATAATGCCTCAAATGGTGCCATATGAATACTTGCATGAAAGCTGTTGTTATAAGCAAACTATATGAGTGACAAGTGATCATCCCAGCTACCCTTCAAATCAAGAACATAAGCACGCAACATGTCCTCAAGCGTATGAATAGTCCGCTCTGCTTGCCCGTCGATCTAGGGATTGAAAGATGTACTAAGATTCACCTGAGTACCCAAACCTTGCTGAAATGTCTTCCAAAAATTGGTCGTGAACTGAGCCCCTCGATCAGAAATGATAGAAATTGAAATGCCATGTAGTCTGACTATTTCCTTGATATACAACTGAGCATACTGTTCCGTTGTGCCGGTAGATTTAACTGGCAAAAAGTGTGCTGATTTAGTGAGTCGGTCCATGATCACCCAAATTGAGTCAAACTTGCACGAAGTGCGAGGTAATCCTACCACAAAGTCCATATTAATCATTTTCCACTTCCACATCGGAATTTTTATGTTTTGTGCCAACCCACCAGGCTGTTGATGTTCGGCCTTCACTTGCTGACAATTCGGACACCTTGCCACAAAGTCCGCCACATTCCTTTTCATGTAATTCCACCAATAGACTTCCTTGAGGTCGTGATACATCTTCGTAGAACCTGGATGCACGAAATACCTAGAAGCGTGAGCCTCGATCATGATTCTTTTCCGGAGACCATCTACATTCGGAACACATAGTCGCCCTTGGTACCTTAAGGTACAATCATCCATGCCAAGAGTAAAAGCCATAGTCTTATGTTTTTGAATCCCCTCCTTCAATTCACCAAAAATGGATCGTTGTATTGCTTCTCTTTGACTTCCACAACAAATGATGATTCGGCCCTATTTTGCACAATTACCCCTCCTTCATTAGAGTCCGTAAGACGAACTCCCAAACTAGCCAATCGATGGACTTCCTTGGCCAATGGCCTTTGATAAACCTCCGAGTGTACTAAACTACCCATAAATTTCTGGCTAAGAGCATCTGCCATAACATTGGCTTTCCCCGAGTGATATAAAATATCGATGTCGTAATCATTGAGTAACTCAAGCCATCTTCTTTGCCTCAGATTCAGCTCTTTTTGTTTGAAAATATATTGAAGACTCTTGTGGTCCGTCAATACATCCACATGGACCCCATACAAATAGTGATGCCAAAATTTCAATGCGAGAACCATCACCGCAAGTTCTAAGTCATTTGTTGGATAATTCTTTTCATGATTCTTGAGTTGCCAAGAAGCATATGCTATAACTTTGCCGTGTTGCATTAACACACACCCAAGCCTAATTCTTAAATCATCACAATATACCACAAATTCATTTGTACCATTTGGCAGGGTCAACACCGACGCCGTAGTCAATTTCGACTTTAAATCCTGGAAGCTCCTTTCACAAGCATCAGACCATTGGAACTTAAATACCTTCTAAGTCAATCTAGTCAATGGAGGGGCAAGAGTAGAGAACCCCTCAACAAACTTCCTGTAATACCCTGCTATGCCCAAGAAACTGTGAATCTCGGCGGGCGTTGTAGGTCTAGGACAATTCTTTACTGCTGAAATATTTTGAGGATCAACCTTGATTCCTTCTCTAGAGACAACATGACCCAAGAATGTGATAGATACGAGCCAAATTTCACACTTTAAAAACTTCGCACAATTGGTGTTGATGAAGAGTATGCAACACTGCCCTGAGACGATCGGCGTGGTCCTCCCGACCTCGTGAATACACAAGAATATCGTCAATGAACACTATCATAAAGGAGTCAAGGAAAGGCTTGAAAACCCAATTCATAAGATCCATGAAAGCTTTTGGGGCATTTGTTAGCCCAAAAGACATTACTAGAAATTCAAAGTGCCCATACCGGGTTCTGAAAGTTATTTTCGGAATTTCTTGCTCCCTGATCTTCAATTGGTGATACCCAGATCGTAAATCGATTTTGGAGAAGTATCTAGCACCCTGTAACTAATCAAACAAATCATCTATTCTTGGTAGTGAGTATTTGTTTTTTATTGTGACTTTGTTGAGCTGCCGGTAGTCAATGCACATCCTTAGTGATCCATGTTTCTTCCTCACAAAGAGAACCGGTGCGCCCCATGGCGACACACTCGGTCGGATGAAACCCTTCTCTAACAAATCCTTCAATTGTTCCTTTAATTCCTTCAATTCTGCTGGTGCCATTCTGTAGGGCAGAATAGATATACGTTGTGTGCCTGGCATCACATCAATCCCAAAATCAATCTCCCTGTCTGGCGGAATCCCAGGGAGCTCATCAGGAAAGACCTCTGGAAATTCTTTCAAAAAAGAAGTGACTAGAGTGTAGGTGCCTCAGCATCGTTGTCCGTAACCCGGACCAAGTGATAGATACACCCCTTGTTAATCACCTTCGTGGCCTTAAGGTAAGAAATAAACCTACTCTTCGGCACCACATTATCCCCCTTCCACTCAACAACTGGCTCACTTGGAAATTCAAACCTCACAGTTTTAGTTCGGTAGTCGAGCTTAGCAAAACATGAATAAAGCCAATCCATCCCCATAATTACATCAAAATTGACCATCCCCAATTCGATGAGATCGGCCACGATGTCCCGACCACGTACCGTGACAACACAACCCCCATTTACCCTTGTGGCCACAATAGACTCGCCAATCGGAGTAGATACAGAGAACGACTCATGATGATGTTCTGGTTCTATCCCAAATTCCATAGCAACATAAGGGGTAACATAGGACAAGGTGGAACCGGGATCAATAAGAGCATATACATCATGAGATTGGATAGTCAATATACTTGTGACAACATCTGGAGAAGCCTCTGCATTCTAGCGATCGCTCATAGCATAGAAATGGTTGGGTCCTCCTGAACTCTACGCACCACCCCTAGCTGCACCACGCCCTACTGGTGCCGGAGGGCCTCGAGCTAGAGGGGGTACTGAAGATGTAGCAACTGCAGAATTGGATGGCTGTGCTGTGCCCCTGCCCACACCTTGGCGGGATGAACAACACTCCCTTTGAATATGACCCCTCAATCTGCACCCGTAACATATAGGTAAGTCCATGTAGCAAATCCCTGAGTGCATCTTCCCACGCCTGGGACATGGGGGCTTCGTTGCTCCGGGAACCTCCCTCCTAATCGGCCCTGATGGTTGGGTCCCCTACTGCCCTGATTAGGCCTGAAGTGACTCCCCTGCTGCTGACTGTGCCCTGCTAGCGGTGCACTGGCTAAAGACTGAGCATGAGACTGGGTTGGCCCTGATGACCCTCTCCTGAAAGCCAATCTCCCCCTACCAAATGACTACCCAAAATTACCCGCGGACCGAGCCTTGCTGGTACCCTCTCGCTCCCTCCTGTTCTTCAACTTGCGGTCCTCTGTAGCTTGAGCAAATGCTACAATTTTCCCATAGTTCATGTCTGAATTCAAGGCAGCTATAGCGGCCTCATTGATAACCAAGGGGCTAAGGCCCTGCACAAACCGGCGCACTCTAGTCTCCATAGTAGGCAATATGAGAATGGCATATTTTGACAGGCACGCGAACTCCATTTTATACTCCCAGACACTCCTACTCCCTTGCTTAAGATACTCGAATTCTGCGGCACGGGCTGCCCTAGTCTCGGCAGGCAAGAAATGGTCTATAAAGGCATCAGCAAACTCACTCCATCTCGCTGGAGGGCTTCCCTCCTCCCGAGAGTCCTCCCACAGCTCAAACCAAGAATAGGTCACCCCTTTCAGGTGGTAGGCGGCCAACTCCACTCCCGCCGTCTCAGTAGCACACATAACCCGGAGAGTCTTATGCATCTCATCAATGAAGTCCTATGGGTCCTCCTTGGGATTAGCACTCATGAACACCAGAGGATCCGACTACAGAAACCTGTTCACCCTGGAACCACTAGAATCCCCTTGCTGGCTACAGGATGTGGGTGCAACATTCGACCTTTGGGCCTAAGAAGCCTTTATCTAAGTCAGCATCTGAATAGATCCCCTAAGATCCCCCATCAGAAATACCAGAGCTGGAAGCTAGGGCTGGAGGTGGAATCGGAATGTCATGTGGAAGAACCGTCGCACCCTCAGTAGGTGTAGGAACTGGTGTGGCCTGGGTCAGTATAGTGGAATCAGGTAGTGTAGCAGTCAGGGGATTATCTGCTCCCCTCGGGTTTTCACCCGCATCATCAAATAAAGGGTCAACTGCCACTCCTAAGGTGGCGTTGGCTCCTTGGCCAGTTCTTGCTCTCTTCTTAGGTGCCATATATTGAAAGTTAAAGGAATGCACGAGTTAGAGGAAGAACAGTTGCATAATTAGTTTCATCGCACGATCCAGAGTATCAAAGAAGGGTATAGTTCCTAAATGTCCAAGTAGACTCCGACTTATAGATGTGGTCGAAAAAACACCGATAAGAAGGACACTACCACACATGGCTCCGAGACATCCTAGGACACTTTAAAACCTTAGGCTCTGATACCAAGTTTGTCACGCCCCATCCTGGGGAATCGCGACCGGCGCTCAACCTAGTGAACCCGGCCAAACAAGCCTGATAGATACTTTCTATCCAATTAACCCATGATCAAGAAAAGACGTGATTTCATTAATTAAACAGTAGGAATCTCATTCATACAATCCTAAATCATTTCATTAGTCAATGCGTCTTTAAGTCTCAAAATACACATTTCTTATAGTTCAAGTGGAACAAGTGATCAAACACAACATAACTTGTTTAACATTCCCCAACACCCATATACAACCCACATAGTGTTTACGGAACCTCTAAAGATACAAAAGAGAGTAAAGACGGTGCCTCCAACAAGGCCCCACTATACCTCAAAAAGTGACCATAATATAAACAAAAGGTACAATACATGACCCCGGAATGAAATGGGGCTCACCGAGTCCGCTGAGAAGAGGATGCAACATTATCTGTGATCCGCATTGTCTGCTATGTAACCACCTGCATCCATTTAAAGATGCAGCGCCCTCGGCAAAAAGGACGTTAGTACCGTCGAACAGCACTAGTATGTATATTTAAACACCAACTCAATAGAATGAATAATAATACAAGAGGAACAGTCAAGAATTCAATAAGGGCTTCGAATAATAGTAAAACAACAAGTTAAGGATCATATACATTTTCAAGACAATTTCCATATTACTAGGTGGGGTGACCTTTAGTACCGATATTCCATAATTCACAATACCTCCGTATTCTTACACGGAGTCTGATCTCGGCCGGATTGGCTAGGCCGCCTCATCTGAGAAATTACCACAATTTCATTATAACTTTCCAGCACAATACCACCATGTGTGCAGCATGGCGTCCGATCACGGCCCGATCGGCTAGGCCATCTCATTTGCGACATTAACCCTTTTCACAATTTCATCCACAATACCACCGTGTCCTTACATGGAGTCCGATCTCGGCCCGACCTGCTAGGCCATCTCATTTGAGACATTACCTTTTTTAGTCAATCATCTCAGATTGTACTTCTTTCATATACTTTCGATTCATTGATACTAGTGATTACGATTACAAAGTCATTCTTGGCACTTGGCCGTATTTCATAGTTCCAGACCCCTTTTCCACATTCAATATCATTATCAACAACAATAAGGCTTCCCATTCAAGACATTAAATTCACATATGAGCAATTTGGAAATCTTAGGCACATAGAGGCTTTTCATACAATTTGGCATAACAAACTTTATTTCGATCTTGACATGAAGTCTTAACATTTCTAACATATATTCCACATTTTGAACACATCCTCAATAACAAGATAACATGATGAAGCATTTAGAATAAATATTGAACTTACATCCTTCAACACAAACACATTAGAAATCGCTAATTCTATGATGATCAAGGGCTTACTCCAATTACATGATCACCATGGGGTCCGATTCTAAGAAGAAAGGGGTTTAGCCAACATGCATCAATTGAGCTCCTTACAACTCTAAGATGTTCCGGAATATTAGCCAGTTCAATCTATTTTAGCAATATAACAAAATTGAACCAAAATTAGGAAGATGAACATGGTTTTAGCTCATTTGAGCATATTATCAAACACTAGGTGTGCATCAATGCCTTATGGCCCTTTTTGTGGAGGATTCCATCCTTCCCCAACCCATTCTCTATCATTTTTAGCTCACAATCTTTTCACATACTACAAGGATACATGGATGCAAGGTAAGCACTCCCATCCCCATGAATTACCTAACTAATGGCCCATTATAGTTACATTTTAAAATTAAGAGTTTGGGTGATAGAATCTTGCCTCTTAGGAAGAAGACCAAGGTGCCTCTCTTGATAATCTTCAAGATTTTAAATGAGAATTGAAGAGCAATGTGATGAAGATCACTTCTCCCTCTAGGACCCTCTCTCTCACTCTAAACATATCAGAAAAATGATCAAAATGGTCCATGGGATGTGTTTTAACAAAATAGGGTCGTGTTTGAAAACCCCAAAATTGAAGCTCCGTAACGGGTTAGCGGTCCGCATAATGACAGCAAAAATGGGGGGCCAGAACTGGAAAAGAATTGATCCGGTCTGCGGTCACTATGCGGCCCGTAGAACGGTTCTGCGGTCGCATAGTGCACCGCAGAACCTCCCTCCGAAAAATCTCAAGCCCGGATATGCGACAAGAATGCGGCCCGCGAAACAAAACCTCTGCTTTTGCCAGCATGATAGCAAGCAAGGAATCAATTGAATGATCAAAGCATCGGTTGCTTCCACCTGTGGCTTTCTTTAACCGCCTTGACACCTTAATATCAAGGAACCCTCTATTCCACAAGTAGGTGGAGACCTGGAGGGTCGGAAACCCCAACGGGAAACCTTTCGCCGCGCCACACGATATTTTTGTGAAGCGCTCTTTCCACTCCTGCCCTCACAAGCAAAGAGATTTCAAGATAATATGCGACCAAGAGAAAAAAAAAGCGCCGAGCAAATCTTCTAGAGAGTGTACCCTTAGTTTCGACTCTTTATCTATTCTAAAAATAGAAAAAAGAGAAAGAAGCCAATTTTTATTTTATGGACCCCTTCCACCAGATTACTTTATTGACTGTAATTCATTCAAAAAGAGTAAAGGAACTGGTTTAACAAAAGGGCTCTCAAAAGTGATATGATACCTTCTTCCCTTGGTCTGGGAGGTAGGTTATATAGGCGACAACTGTTCATAGGTTGCTCGATCAGGCCAAATAATCAATTTTGAGTATGCATGAGATTGCCATAAGACCTTCTCCCTCAAGTCTACCTTTGTAATGTCAGGCTGAAAAAGGAGGGTGTCACTACCCAAACCGCAGGGCCGCGACAGGCACCCGGTACCTTACTCAACCGAGTACCAACGTAACATATATTTATTATCATACCATTATGGGTAAATGGGCCAGAAGGGGCATCATGAGATGACCAGAATAAAAAAAAGGGAATACTCGACATTGGACGACCCAACATGTAATACAAACTTATACACATGACATACGGGTCTATAAGTCCAAAATGATCACTAGTACATGAACATAGGCCGACAAGGCCATACAATCTTTCATATATATGACATCTGTCTACAAGCCTCTAAGAGTATATAAACATCATAAAGGCCGGGACAGGGCCTCGCCATACCAATAAATACATGTCTAACACATACTAACCAAATAAGTAACTCCGGAGCAAGTGGAGTGTACCAACACCTTTCGCTGAGCTGATAGCCTACTAGGAGGACTCTCAACCTGTTTATCGGGACCTGCGGGCATAAAACGCAGCATCCCCAGGCAAAAGGGACGTCAGTACAAATAAAGTACCGAGTATGTAAGGCATGAAAAGTAGTCTATAATAAACATGAAAGAAACATGGAGTAAAAGACTCAACCTGTAAGTCTGAATAGCTCTGAGAATCATGAGACATTTATAATGTCATGCATGTGTATAAATGTCATACCATGTATATGTATATACGTACATAATATCATCAAGCCTATGAGGGCATCCCATCATATCATCTCGGCCACTGTCGGCGAAATTATCAACGTATACCAGCTGATCAGATGGTGGTGCGTATATAACACCATAAACTTTTCCATACCCCATATACATATAATATACGTGTAGATAATGCCATCTGGTCATGTGTCAATGTACATGTATAAATGAATGCAATGCATAATGAAGTAAGTCAATAAGATCTCTTAGAATGTCATAAGATCAGTATGCCTTACATTAATATCATGAAATAAACTTTATCAACTTACGTATTTTCTGAGACTCATGAACAGATGATATAATAATAGGACACATGGGGAATCAAGAACATAGGCAACCCCAGTACTTCTAAGAATATAGAAACTTGTGAAAGTTGTGTGTTTGCTTGTTTAGTTATATCATATGGATCATGTCAAAAGAAAAGAAGGGATAGCCTTAACATACCTCAAGTCGTCAATGCAACTCAACAAAAGCTTACGAAAACTAGCTAGCCAATCCTATAAAAAAGAAATACATGTACAACTTAGATGGTGCTAGTATATCACGTATCTCAAATGATAACTCGGTTCTAAAATAAAACGGACAGCATTTCCCCTGATTTTACTGCTCCCTCAAGCCTACTAGAGGTGAGACAACAACAAAATACAACCAACAACTCGAAAACAACCTACTACAATTCGGGACCTTTAATCCAACAAAAACCCCAAATATACCATTACACACCCAAACAACAAGTTATCAATTAGCTTGAAACTTCAACGACGAACGACCAGCCCACTACCCTACCATATGTGGCATTTTTTACACCCTTTTATCCTTCCAAACTCCATAAATCAGCAGCTCAATAGGCCAACATGAGTGGACTACAAAATAGTCCAGTAAAAGTGAAATAAATCGAACTCACGGCTTTCGATTACCGTCCCGTGAGTTCTAACAATTAGGAAATGAATTTATCAACCGTCCTTGATATTTAAGAGCTTAAATACAGAAATTAGGTATTTTCTTAACCATGAAGTACCTTCCAAAACTCAAACTACAAAGAAAAAGAATGGCGGTACAATGATACTTACGTCGTATGGATCATTCTTGTTACATCTCGCATTTTTCATACGTTACAATTTCGTCTTCAGTTAATTGACGTAGACTCGGGGATGAGATTTTTTTGAGATTATAAGCAAATAGATGAAAATGAGTTTCGTCGAAGTTTGGCAATTTGAAATAAAATATAGTCCAAGCTATAATACCCTATATTTATGGACTAGTGCCATACAAGGTACCATATGACCATGATAGAATGATGTATAAAGTGTATTAAAAAAGAGTAGTAATTTAAGTAATTTGAGATAATTTTTAATTATGTGGGTAATTGGTTAATTATCGGGTAACGGAATATTACCTAATTAACTAATGAATTATGGGATAAGATTAAACCACCCCTACCGCCACGTGGCAGAAATCACTACCAAAACATATGACTCTTAGTCATATTGGGTTAATGGATTGTCAAACAAAATAAAGACAGGCTCGTTCAATGCCAACACTTGTGATCCTGCATGCAATCCATTTCCACTGTCAACAAGTATTACAAACAAATAGTAGTCAATGTCCATATGAGCCTTCTTTCCTATTTCCACTTCCCTAAGCAAGAAAGATACAACTAAAATGAAGAAACCTTCAAAATATTGAGGCGTCTAATATCTCACTTTTTTGAAAATACAATAAAACAACTCTAAATGAGATGCACATTTCGTGTGTCTCTACAAACCTTTGATATGCATTCAAGAAAATAATTCGGGAAATAGTACGGATCTGAAGCTAACGTAGAAGGCAATCTGTAGCTAACGTAGAAGGGTACGGATCTTGAATAATTCAAATAGAGATTTTATAGTATCTTAAGCAACGTGAGATTTTGCAATTTTAAGGGAGTACGGTGTAATCCTTTTCAAGAATATCACACGGATTTTTCCCTACTCCAGGTATGTTACGTCTAATCCCTTCTTTCATTTTGGCATGATCACGTAATTACATGCGTTTGATAACTAGACATAAAGAGAAATTTATATTCCGAAATTTATGTATATTTTTCTAGTCTCGTAAGTTACATTATTCTCCTTATCGGGACTTCATATTCAGTTGAGTATTGTCTTGTTCTAGTCAAGAGAGCAGAGAGCCTATATATGCAGTATTACAGTATTCTCATTACCATCGAGCTATAATCGATGGGCAGGCCCCTATTGGGCAACCTCTGATCAGATGGTAAGTTATATACCGAGCCTACTGCGGCCGAGAACCTATGAGCGAGCCCAGTTGGCCGAGATATAGAGACTAGTATGGACGAGGAGCGAGCCTACTACGGCATATCAGTTATATATATATATATATATATATATATATATATATATATATACCGAGCTTTATAGGGCCGGACAACTATTTTATTTACTATATTAAAAGAGTTGAGTCAGTATCAGTAGGTGAGCATATCTTCAGATTATCTTTGACTCCCAGCTACTTTCAGCTATTATATTATCAGTTTAGTTTCAGCTTTTAGTTATATTATTGCCTTGCATACTCGGTACATTATTTTGTACTGACGTCCCTTTTTCTGGGAATGTTGCATTTCATGCGTGTAGGTTCAGATAGACAGGCGGGTGGACCTGCTCAGTAGGTGTTGCCCGAGTTCAGCTTTATCGGTAAGCTCCATGTCCTTCGGAGTTTCCGAGTCTAGAAGTTTTGTGTACATCTTGTGTATATATACATATAGGTTATAGGTTGGTCGGGGTCGTGTTCCGATCACGGTGCATCCATCAGTAAAGGCTTGTAGACATATCCTGTCAGTTAGTACAGTATGTTGGGCTTGTAGGCCCTGTATGTATATTTTGTTGGATTGTCAGTTGTAGTAGTTATGACGGCCTTGTCAGCCCAGCTTTATATTGACATTTAGTCAGCAATAGTTTCCATTCAGCTTTATATTTTGCTTCGCAAATTGTCTTGCAATGTGGCCCCTGGCCAAAGTATGACATTATATGTCCAGAGTTCCTGAGTCGCAAGTTGGTACGCAAGGATAGATGAGGCACCGAGTGCTGGTCTCGCCCCCAGGCTCGGGGCGTGACAATTCTAATGTTATCGCTTCTTGATTTTGTGAAAGGGATGTTGATCTTGCTTGAAATTTCTTGGACCAGTTCTTGGAGAGCATGAGAGTATTTTGGTGCAAGTAATCTCAATATTTTGACGAGATATAAGGGGATAAGACTACTTATAAGCCCACTGCCTCAATTCTCCAAGCAGGTGGGTAAGCTGCTTGCTTGGCAGCTTGAGCAGTGCAACTTCGGACACTTGTAACTCTCTACTCTGATATTGTATTGACAAACGGTTTTCAGTGTTAGAAACTAGACACACAGGGATATAATTACATATAAAAATCTCCCTATAACTCTCAATATATTAGGAGAAAACTGTGTCGCAACCTGGCCTATAAACCTGCCAGTTTCTCCGAAGTGCGGCGACGTGACTTAGCGGCCATACTTTAAAAATCCATATTTATCTAACCCGATGTCGTATGAATAAATGGTTTGGATCATTGGAAACTAGCTTCCAAGACTTTAATTTTTGTGTGAGCTATGTCCCAAAATTATATCATAAAGCTTACGAATTTAATTTCTCAAAACGGCTCGTTACAAGTCAATTCTTAACTCGATTTTTCCGTAAGTTAAATCCAATTTTTTCCAACCTTTATATTTTATATCCAAACATCATATATAGCCATATTATTACTTTGCACTTATTTAAATTATGATTAACAAGTCTCATTCATCCAAACTTACTTAACACTTCGATAAACCTTCCTTAGCCTTGTAGAAGGATTTCATCATTTTTGAGCTTACATCAATTGACTTACGACGTACTTTCACATACGAAAATATGGGGTGTAATATCATTCCCCCATTTGGAACATTCGTTCTCAAATGTTGACTGGTGCGCTTATCATTCTGATAACCTATAGCTCTTACAAATACTTTATTACTCTCCTTGCCATCTAGGCAACTATTCTGTGAATAAATCCAAATGCCAGGGCATTCTCTCCTTTAGGCATCTTTCTCACACTACGACTTATGATCAAAATTCTTCCAATCTCATAATTGTTGCTATCGTCTGTCATGCAGCATGTACGACTCTGACCTTTTATGTGAACCTATGCGACTCTTCTCTCCTTTTTCCTCTAGCTTTTAGAAAATTTCTAGGCCTCACTTTGTGAACATATACATAATTATGACAAGCTGTCCCTTTGGGCATTTATAGGCGTATTGAAGTTCTTCCCTAAGTACTTTGTCGAACATGCGATTATTGTTATATCTTGTTTCACAGACTTGGATATCAATGCTTATGGCTTTACTACATCTAGGTAAGTTATATTATACCATAACACTTACTTCAGTTTATTATGATCGAGGTCTGCTAACCAACTCCACGTTACTCTCTCACTGCTTATCTTATATGTATAAATCTAAATCCTTTAATGCTTCTTTATTACTGTTCATCTAAAGAATGACATCTTAATCTCCTCTCATACTTTGAAACTTTTATCCATCTATTGGTGATTCACCTTAATGTTGATCCATAATTTACTGTTGATAACTTGAAACCTCTTACGTAATACATTGTCATTAGGGCTCACGTCGCATCGGGGAATATTTGAAGTGATTTTCCTGATCCACCTAGGGATGATACTGTACTTCAATAACTGTATTTTCATAGCATCCCAACGTGATTCATCTTATGCGGTATTCTAATCCTGTGCAATTCATGAAACCCCTACTCAATCAAAGGCATAAACGTCATCCTCTTACCTATCATAGTTACACCCTTATTCTACTACGAGGTAGCATTTAATATCTCATAATTGCTCCTAGTCTTAGACTCATCCAAGATCATTCAGGTTGTACCGAGCTTTCTATAACTTACAGAAACCATTAGCTCTCTTGTTTTGATGGGCTTACTCCCGAGGCTTTACCTATTCTTGTCACCTTCTCACCCACCGTTTCTTATCCTTACTCTTATCTAGCTAACACCTTGTCACTCTACCATACTTTATCTTGTGACCTACACATATCTATTTATACTAGTCGCAACCTTCTATTAACTTGCTAGCACCATAGATTTCCTTTCGTGCCTTCTCAGTTGCCTTTAAACATAAGCCATTACTTTTCCTGGTCGTTCTGCCATTTTGCTGCATGAATACTTGGCTTATCTGTGTGCTCACGAATACTGGAATTTCTTGTAACTCATATGATCTCAAATATCATTTTTGATTTTTACTTCCCATTCATTAGTCACGATAGGTGCCACTTTATTATGGAGTGCATACAATGTTGGAGTGAGACTGTTTTTACATGACCATTTCTTCTTCAAGTTACTATGCTTAGGTTGAAGCCTTCTTCCTTATTTCCCCAGCTAGTCTTTCATTGTAGTACTTAAGGAGGACCCTATGACTCTTGTAAAGCTGCGAGCTTATTACATTGTATACTCAACGAAATATTTGATGTTCTTCCACGCCTATAATTATCATTAGTTACTTACCTCCATGCCCTTATGCTTGTAGGGTTACTTCTGAATTGATATTTTGACTATCTTCCCAATGGCACTCTCTTTTATTTCCGTAACACTTATACGGTGCCTTTATCTACCCCAACTCCTATCTGAATATTTCTCAAGGATCATGATGTCATATCTATGAGAGTGAATTCACTATGCTAGGGTTCATTATGTTTATCTTGCATGATATGTTGATTTGTCTGTATCCTCCTATCTAGCCACAACTAGGCTCTTCTTGAGTCAACTACTAACTACTCGTTGGTCCATTCTCATATGTATATTCCACATAATCTCTCTTGGGATATGTCCTTTGTCTTAACATACCTCTTGCACTGGCTCCTGATGTATCAACTATCCATTCGCACTTATTTATCAATAATATCTTGTCCGGGAAATCATAGTGCCTCTCCCCGGCGTCGTGCTTGCATAATGTTCTGGAGTCACGATATATCTGTAGGATCCGAATAAATGCAACCTCATCCCTTTTGCCTTTTACCACATTCTTCCTTTACTATTCCATAGTTACCTGAACCATTTAACTCCGACTTAATATCACATCACACCATATTCCCCCATTTAGGAGAGTACTAAGATTTAGTGCTACGATGATCTACCTATAGATATTTTATCTCTTCATCTTTGGCATCTTTTCACATCATCAATGAACATTAGTTGCCTTACGGTAACCCTTCTGTACCAGGGATAACTGAATTCCTTATGCACAAGGGTGACACCTAGTGTAACTGGAACACTTAGTTGTTTAAGCTTAACTCTGCTCGCAGTGGTTGCTTTAGGGAAGCATCTTCCTGAATGAACTTTAAAGGCCATTCGTCTGTTTTTATTGCTGGAACGCAATCTCTGAAATTCTCACAATGCCGATTATTATCAAATCCTTTGGTCCATAATTCAGGTTCAGCTTATATTGTTCACTAGCCCATGCTGATTTCTATTACTCAGGGGGTCTAACTTTTCCTTTCGGTAATCACATTCGAGTCACCAACTTATTTCTCGAAGTGAGGGTATGACTTTATGGCTTATACAGTTTTATTGTCTCAAGGCCTGTCACCTCTTGTATTTTTCTTCACTTGACTATAGACAATGTCATGTCATATTTTGATTTACCGTTATCATTCATTTATCACATCTTACTCATAATGCTTCATTTACTCTCTTCTTATTCTCCGATTAATATTTCTGTCTATCGCTTTATTCTGAAAACTTCAACAAAATGTTCTTTCACATTTAGCTCCCCTTGCTTCATCTCACTGGCTCTTCGGGATCCCATTGCCTATTTTCTGAAAATTTTGAATATTCTAGTATTCATATCTGACTGTACTATTCTAGAGTTCACCATCTGGGTGTCTAACAAGGAGATCTAATACCACATTTACACTATCTTCAGAAATGTTAGCTACTGATAACAATCCATCCACCATTTTAGGTGACTCTAACCCCAACTGAATCCTTATATCCCATTCTTCTCTTAAACTATATTTGTTAGCTCCCATAGGGTATAACTAAGATGGGTGTGGCCAATCGTATATAACTTTGTTACTGTTAAAAGTAACTCAGAATGCTTGTATTTCTTTGTCTGAATTGTAAATACTAATAATATTTACTATCTGGGTATTGTACCCTTATTTACCTTATTCTACCTTCTGATTCTCTTTTTGCTTTTTACCATATGGGTAAATAGATATTCTTTCCTTAGGGCTCCTCATCAAGAAGTTTACACATCTAAGTATACACATGATCTGCTGAAGGCCTCACATTTACTCATCATAAGTATGATGCAAAATCGAGTTCCTCTGACTCAACACTTCCACATTCAATATCTTACCAACTGTCTTTAGGGATATAGGTATCGTTGTATTACAAAAAAGTAGAATTTAGGAGTTTGAATTCTTACAATTGGGCTCTACCACACGATCTAGAGTAAGAATAAAGAGTGACAGTCCTAAATGCCCTATAGCCTCCTTCTTATAAGTGCGGTGTAAAATACACCCATAAACAAGACTCTACTAGACACGGCTTGTATACTCCCTAGGACAGAACTGCTCTGATACCACTTTTGTCACGACCCAAACCGTAGGGCCGCGACGGGCACCCGGTGCCTTACTCAACCGAGTATCAACATCACATATATTTCTTAACATACCATTATGGGTAAATTGGCCATAAGGGGGGTCATGGGATAACCAGAATAAAACAAAAGGGAATACTCAACATAGGATGATCCAACATGTAATACAAACTTATACACAAGACATACGGGTCTATAAGACCAAAATGATCACTCGTACATGAACATAGGCCGACAAGGCCATACAATCTTTCATATACATCACATCTGTCTACAAGTCTCTAAGAGTACATAAACATCACAAAGGCCGGGACAGGGCCCCGCCATACCAATAAATACATGTCCAAAGCATACTCACCAAATAAGTAACTCCGGAGCAAGTGGAGTGTACCAACACCTTCCGCTGAGCTGATAGCCTACTAGGAGGACTCTTAACCTGTCTATCGGGACCTGCGGGCATGAAATGCAGCATCCCCAGGCAAAAGGGACATCAGTACAAATAAAGTACCGAGTATGTAAGGTATGAAAAGTAGTATATAATAGACATGAAAGAAACAAGGTGTAAAAGACTTAACCTGTAGGTCTGAATAGCTCTGAGAATCATGAGACATTTATAATGTCATGCATATGTGTATAAATGTCATACCACGCATAGTATATGCGTACATAACATCGTCAAGCCTCTGAGGGCATCCCATCACATCATCTCGGCCACTGTGGGTGAAATCATCAACGTATACCAGCTGATCAGGTGGTGGTGTGTATATAATGCCATAACCTTTCCCCATACCCCATATACATATAATATACGCGTATATAACGCCATCTGGTCATGGGTCAATGTACATGTATAAATGAATGCAATGCATAATGAAGTAAGTCAATAAGATCTCTCGGAATGTCATAAGACCATTATGCCTTCTATTAATATCATGAAATAAACTTTATCAACTTACGTATTTTCTGAGACCCATAAACAGATGATATAATAATAGGACATATGGGGAATCAAGAACATAGGCAACCCTAGTACTTCTAAGAATAGAGTCACTTGTGAAAGTTGTGTGTTTGCTTGTTTAGTTGTATCATATGGATCATGCCAAAAGGGAAGAAGGGATAGCCTTAACATAACTCAAGTCGTCAATGCAACTCAACAAAAGCTTACGACAACTAGCGCGCCAACCCTGTAACAAAGAAATGCATGTACAACTTAGATGGCGCTAGTATATCACGTATCTCAAATGATAACTCGATTTAAAAATAAAATGGGCAGCATTTCCCCTGATTTTACTGCTTCCTTAAGCCTACTATAGGTGAGACAATAACACAATACAACCAACAACTCAAAAATAACCTACTACAATTCGGGACCTTTAATCCTACAAAAATCCCAAATATACCATAACACACCCAATCAATAAGTTATCAATTAGCTTGAAATTTCAACGATGAGCGACCAGCCCATTACCCTACCACATGTGGCATTTATCCACTCCCTTTTATCCAGTCCAGTAAAAGTGAAATAAATCGAACTCACGGCTTCCGATCACCGTCCCGTGAGTTCTAACTATTAGAAAATGAATTTATCAACCTTTCATGATATTTAAGATCTTAAATACAGAAATTAGGTATTTTCTTAACCATATAGTACCTTCAAAACTCAAACTCCAAAGAAAAAGAAAGGCAGTATAATGATACTTACGTCGTAGGGATCATTCTAATGTTATCGCTTCTTGATTTTGTGAAAGGGATGTTGATCTTGCTTGGAATTTCTTGGACCAGTTCTTGGAGAGCTTGAGAGTGTTTTGGTTTAAGTAATCTCTGTAGTTTTACGAGATATGAGGGGATAAGACCATTTATAAGCCCACCGCCTCAATTCTCCAAGCAGGTGGGTAAGCTGCCTGCTTGGCAGCTTGAGCAGTGCAATTTCGGACACTTGTATCTCTCTACTCCGACAGCGTATTAACAAATGGTTTTCAGAGTTAGAAACTAGATACATGGGGATTTAATTCCATATAAAAATCTCCCAGTAACTCTCAATATATTGGGAGAAAATTGTACCGCAGCCTGGCCTATAAACCTGCCAGTTTCTCCGAGGTGTGGCGACGTGACTTGGCGACCCTACTTTAAAAATTCATATTTCTCTACCCCGATATCGTATTAATAAATGGCTTGGACCATTGGAAACTAGGTTCCAAGAGATTCATTTTGGTATGATCTATGTACCAAAATTACATCATAAAGCTTGCAAATTTAATTTCTCAAAATGGCTCGTTACAAGGCAATTCTTAACTCGATTTTTTCGTAAGTTAAATCCGATTTTTCCCAAACTTTATATTTTATATCCAAACATCATATATAGTTATATTATTACTTTACACTCATTTAAATCATGATTAACAAGTCTCATTCATCCTAACTTACTTAACACTTTGATAAACCTTCCTTAGCCTTGTAGAAGGATTTCATTCTTTTTTAGCATACATCAATTGACTTACGACGTACTTTCACATACGAAAATATGGGGTGTAACAGAGGGATAGCACTAGAGAGTCGGGAAATTTCACTGCAACTCACACCTTTTATCAAACTAACCTATCAATAGAAAGAACCAAGGTTGATTTCTTTGCAATGGGGAATGTAGTTGAAATAGAGATTCGCTGGAAAAGAGAGCAGTACTACAAGAAAGCTGTAAGACAGAAATATGTCGATTGCTACCACTCCAGAAATCAAGGTTTAGAAGTCTTTCGTCCGGGAGATATAGCTCCTCAGCGCATACATATAGAGATCTTGTGATTTGATCTGTACTAGAGACGAGAAGAACTAGAGGAAGACTCCATAGCTGATAGAACCAAGGACAAGATCTGGACTGATGAGAAAGTGAAAAGTGATCTGCACTATAGCTTCTCGCATTCCATTCCTTATTGTTGCTTTCAGTGCTTAGATAAGTTTGTTTGTTTTGTAGCACGGGGGCATAGAAAGTGCTTTTTCCCGTAGTAGGGTTGGGAGAGATTCTTTCTCTTTACTAGAGCCAAGACTATAAGAGGAGAGAAAGACTTCAGTCGACTCAAGTGGAAATAATCAGACTGCTTCCATACCTTATCTCAGGTTAACCCTTAGTGCGGTTATGGGGCACTTCGTCAGCAGTGGTTCATTTAGCAAGCAGTCTTATTGCTTGAAAGCACAAACATCACACAGTAGGAAAGTTCGAGTGTGAAAGCAATATACTCATGCCCCTAAGATAAGGTATGCTTTTAGTGCCTTATCTAACTATAAAAGCAGGAGCAGCAAGCACTTACTTTCTTTAAGACGCTAACTTCCACAACAGCTAAGAATTATCTTAGGTTTTCTGTAAGTGCGCTCCATAAAGGAGCAAAGGCGAAAAAGCTCAAGTGATTTTCCCTTGACTACTGTCAGTCCAGGGAAGATAACTGCATAACCTGGGGAATACAACTCCATAAGAGCGTGAAAGTACGGGGAGAGAAAGAATCACACGATTCCCTATCGTGATAGAAGCAACAATAGGATAGGAGTGCACAGGTTCACAACTGGACTCTTCTCTTGTCACGACCCAAACCGATGGTCCATGACGAGTGTCCAACTCCTACCTGTCGAACACCCCTAAGCATGTGTTTATGATATAAACATGAATTAAGGTTAAGTCATGAATATCATCTGTCAATAAACTACTGAATTACGGGAAAGACATACGTGATGAAAACATGTCCAAAAGACATATATACATATACATGCGTAATACGGTAGGGCGAGCCGACAAGGCTGCATACTATCTTACTATACATGACTGTCTACAGACCTCTAATAGAGTGTACAACTGTATGAATGGTGGGACTGGGCCCCGTCATACCCATATCTACATACAAAATAGCATACCAAATCAAATAACAACTCCGGATCAAGTGGAGCACACCAACTCTTGCTGATCAAGGATCCTAAAAGGGGTGACCGTCAGCCTGTCTACCTGTACCTGCGGGTATGAAATAAAATATCCCCAGGCAAAAGGGACGTCAGTACAAATAATGTACCGAGTATATAAGGCATGAAAATCAGTACATAAAGACATACATGAAACATGGAGTAAAGAGTTCCACCTGTGAGTCTAAATTACTTTGTGAATCCTGAAACATTTATAATGTCATGCACGTGCATATAAATGTCGTATCATGCATAGGTATATGCGTACATAACATCATCAAGCCTCCAAGGGCATCCCATCATATCATCTCGGCCACTGTGGGCAAAATCATCATCGTATACTAGCTGATCAGGTGGCGGTGTGTATATACACCGTAACCTTTTTCCATATCCCATATACATATAATTTACACATATATAACGTCATCTGGTTATGGGTCAATGTACATGTATAAATGAATGAAATGCATAAGAACTAAGTTAATAAAATTTCTCGGAATGTTATAAGATCAATATGCCTTCGGATAAATTTTATCAACTACGTATTTTTCTGAGACCCATGAACAGAAGATATAATAATAAGACACATGGGAAATGAAGAACATACACCCCTAGTGCTTCTATACATACAGATATTTATGAAAGTTGTGCGTTTGCTCGTTTCGTTTGTATCGTATGAATCATTCCAAAAAGAAAGAAGGGATAGCCTTAACATACCTGAGCCGGTTCTCTTGACAATTCCTCTAACACTTGACAATCGCGACAAAACACGTGACGGCAGGATCGAAGTAGGAAATAATCCGTATGATATTCTTGAGAAAGATTGCACTGTACTCTCTTAGAATCGCAATTCTCATGTTGCTAAATATTAAGTAGTCTTGTATGAAATTTGATTGTAGCAAATCACGTTTCTTATCATATAATCTTGTATGAAATTGGCTGAAACTCCCCTTCACTTCATTGTAGAGATGCAAGCATCTTTCTTAAGTTATTTAAATGGGTTTTTATTGTTAGTTGGTGTGGGCCCCACTATGTGATGATTTGGCCACAAATATCTTTAAATGGGACACCTTTCTACATGGAGTAAGAGTCATTTATTTGGGCTTTGATCCACATTAACTTGCTGCCACGTTGGGGGCTTTTTAAGATTATCCAATTATCTTAATTACTTAATTAATCTCCCACTAAAAATTTTTAATTACCCAATCATCCACATAGTTAAGAATTATCTCAAATTACTTAAAATACTACTCACTTTTAACATACCTTATACACCTTACTATCATGGTCATGTGGTACATTGTATGGCACTAATCTATAAACACCAGATATTATAGCTCAGACCGTATATCCCAAATTGACAACCTTCAGTGAAACTCATTTCGTTTGATTCGTTTACCCTTTAACCTTCATGGCACTTACTTATCGCATGTTATAAATGGCACAAATGCTTATAACCTCAAAAATAATCTCATTCCCGAGTCTACGTCGATTAACTTACGACAAAACTTTGAAGTACGAAAATGAAAATGTAACATCCTCCCCCCTAGAAACATTCGTCCTCAAATATTTAATTCTCCGGGATCTATATAAAGTTTTGGCAGAGTCGCCTTTGTAACGGTACTACTACCAACCCCTCCTGTAGAAAACTCAATAAATCAATGCCACTTAGGACCACAATCATCAATAACGACAATGGCCTCACACGACCAATGACAATAACTAACACAAGAATCCATACACGCACCTTAAGGTTGTGATGTCTCAGTCAGATCCTTCTCTGGAAGAGGAAACAAGTTGTCACGCCCAAAACCGAGGAGCACGAACGGCGCTCAACCGAGTGAACCCGACTGAGCAAGCCTGTTAGATTTCATTCTACCCAAACTCATTCACGAATAGAGATAATACATGTTATCATTAATTAAACAAAAATGTGTTCATGTCTATAATACCAATTCATTTCCAATAGTTTTATCATTTTTAAACTCTCAAATGGACAAGTAATACAACCACAATATAACATAGTTTGTCTTTCCCCAGCACCAATACACAACCCATACTATGTCTACGGAGCCTCTATATATAAAGAAGAGTACAATGATAATACCGGCAACAAGACCCCGGCTATACCTCAAACCGAATACACAAAGTACCAAAGATACATGCCCCCGGAATAAAGTGGGGCTCACCAAGTCAGCTGGGAAGAAGGTGTACTGCTATCACTGATCAATGTCTCCTGCTGTGGAACCACCTGCATCCATTTAAAGATACAGTGCCCCCAGCAAAAGGGACGTTAGTACCGTCAAATAGTACTAGTATGAAAACTAAACACCAATTTAAGAATTTATAAATACCAGATGAATATGATGGACCAGTGTGGCAATAGTATAATATTGATAACCATCTCAACCATAGCAAGCTTATTAAAAGCTATCAACAACATTTATAGGATTTAAGATGAGATCCTCCATAACCATCTTCACACAAAGCGGCCCCGCCGCCTCACCTCAATGTATGCAGGTGGATGTATAACCACAGTACCAAGAACCTACACAAAGCGTCTATGCCGCCTCACCCCAATGTATGCGGGTGGTGGTGCCACAACAATACCAAAACTATACACAAAGCGGTCGTACCGCCTCACCCCAATGTAAGCGGGTGGAGGTGCAGTCCCACAATACCATAATTCCTACACAAAGCGGCTATGCCGCCTCACCCCAATTTATATGCGGGTGGAGGTGTATCACAATCACACTCTCTATACCATAATCCCCACACAAAGCGGTCATGCCGCCTCACCCCAATGTATGCAGGTGGAGGTGTATCACATTCACAATCTCTACACAACTTGGCATAATAACATTCACAAAAATCACGACTAGAAATTATAACATGCAGATACATAATCAATAGTTTGGGACACATACTCAATTTATAATGCAATATGATAAGAGCATCTGAAAAACGAATTGAACATATATCTTCATCACAAAACTTATCGGAATACTCGATTTATAATCAACATCTCGGAACTCACAAGGATAATGAGAATTCCAACTCTTAAAGAAGAGTTTAGCCAACATACCTCACTTGAGCTTCCTTACACTCTAAATATTTCGAAATTCTTAGCAACTTCAATCTATTTTAGAAATATAACAAATTAATCCAAAATTAGGAAAATGATCATGGTTCTAGCTCATTTGAGCATTTTATCAAACACTAGATGTGCATTAAGGTTTCAAGATCCTTTTATAGAGGATTCCATCATCCCACAACCCAACCTTTACCATTTTTAGCTCAACAATCTTTCTACACCCCTTGACAACACATGCATGTAAAATAACCAACCCTCTTGCCCAGAAATTATCTTGCTTATTATCCATTTCTACAAAAAATTTGAAATTGAGGGTTAGGGTGTAGAATCTTACCTCTAGGATGAAGACCTAGTGAGTTTCCCTTCTCAATCTTCCAAAACTTGGGCAAGAATTGAAGAACAATTATTGGAGAACACCTTCTCACTCTAGGGCACCCTCTCTCACTCTAAAATGTCAGATAATAGCTCAAAAATGACCCAAAGAGTGTATTTAATGAAATAGGGTCGGGTTTTAAAAACCCAAAAGTGAAGCTCCGGAACAGGTTCTGCGGTCGCATATGCGATCGCATAATGGTTATGCAGACCGCATATCGGTCGCACAATTGGTTACAAAATAGCCAAAAGAACTGCCTGTGTATGCGGTCACTATGCGGTCACATAATGCACCGCATAACAGTTATGCGGTCGCATAGTCGACCGCATAGCTGCTTCCAGAATAGCCCTCTCCTGCTCACTTCTGCGGCCTTTATGCGGCCCACGGAGTGATTATGTGGTCGCATAATGGACCGCATAAACGCACTTTTCCGGCAAAAAAATTCCTTTACTTTCCTATGCATAGTTCAACCCAAAAGGTCTATAATCCTCAAACACGTAAGCATAGTCCGGCACCATGAAACATTATTTTCTTTGCAAATTTTACCAGGTCTTACACTTAAGTACTTTGAAATTTTTCGGGGTGTTACACAAGTGAGGATATCTAGATTTCATGTCTTTTTCGGCTTCCCAAGTCATTTCTTCCACATTATTGTTTCTCCAAAGTACTTTCACCGAAGCTACGTCTTTATTCCTCAATCTCCGAACCCGTCTATCTAGTATAGCAATGGGAGTTTCCTCATATGATAGCTGCTCTGTGACATGAACATCGTCAACTGACATGACTCTAGAAGGATCTCCGATACATTTATGAATCATAGACACATGAAAGATCGGATGTACAAACTCCAAGTCAGAATGCAAGTCTAGCTCATATTCTACCTGGCCTACCTTGCGTATGATCTTATATGGTCCAATGTACCGAGTGCTAAGTTTTTCTTTCTTACCGAACCTCATAACGCCTTTCATCGGTGATACCTTTAGGAATACCCAATCGTCAACCTGAAACTCCAAGTCTCATTATCGATTATCCGCATAAGACTTCTGACGGCTTTGAGTTGCTAATAGCCTTTCCTGTATAAGCTTAATCTTCTCGGTTTTCTTTTGTACCAACTCTGGTCCTACTAACTTATTTTCCCCAACAACGAACCATCCTATAGGCGACCTACACTTCCGTCCGTAAAGAGCTTCGTATGGAGCCATCTGAATACTTGAATGATAGCTATTATTATACGCAAACTCAATAAGCGGCAGATGATCATCCCAGCTACCCTTGATGTCTATCACACAAGCCCATAACATAACCTCCAGTGTCTGAATAGTATGCTCAGCCTGTCCATCTGTCTGGGGATGAAATGTTATACTAAGACTTACATGAGTCCTCAATCCTTTTTGGAAGGACCTCCAGAAATTAGCTGTAAACTGAGCTCCTCTATCCGGGATAATCGATATAGGGATACCATGAAGTCGTACTATCTCCTTAATGTAAAGCCCTGCATAATCCTCTGCGGAATATATAGTCCTAACGGGCAAAAAATGGGCTGATTTTGTAAGTCTATCAACAATCACCCATATAGAATCGAACTTATGCTGGGTACGAGGTAAACCTACGATGAAATCCATATTGATTACTTCCCACTTCCAAGTCGGAATCTCTATAGCCTGCAATAATACACCGGGTTTTTGATGCTCAATCTTAACCTGCTGATAATTAGGGTACTGAGCAACAAACTCCGCTATATCCTTTTTCATTCCGTCCCATCAATATATTTCCTTGATATCATGATACATTTTTGTTGCTCCTGGATGAATAGAATAACGAGAATAGAGAGTTTCTCCCATAACCTGCCGATGCAGCCCCGCAACATTAGGGACACATAATCGTCCTCGATATCTGAGGACCCCATCTTTTGTAATCTCAAATGATGTCTTCTCCTTCTGAGGGGTCGTATCCCTATAATGAGCTAACACATGATCATCGTACTGGCGTTCCTTCACTTCAGTTACTAAAGAGGATGTTGTCATGTACTGAATAGTAATTCCAGTAACACCTGAGTCTAGTAACCGAACTCCAAGACTAGCTAGCTGATGAATGTCATGAGCTATCCCACTCTTCTCTGGTTGTAAATATGACATGCTACCCACCGATCTACGGCTGAGGGCATCAGCTACTACATTCGCCTTCCATGGATGGTATAAAATATCAACGTCATAGTCTTTTAGTAGCTCCAACCATCTCTTTTGGCGTAAATTCAATCCCTTTTGCTTGAAGATATAATGAAGGCTTTTATGATCCATATAGATATAAACATGAACGCCATACAAGTAGTGCCTCCACATCTTTATTGCATGAATCACCGCGGCTAACTCTAAATCGTGGGTTGGGTAATTCTTCTCGTGCTTTCTTAGTTGTCTAGGAGCATAACCTACAACCTTACCATGCTGCATCAGTACACAACCCAATCCAACTCCCGAAGCGTCACAATAGATAACATAACCATCGGTCCCCTCTGGGAGCGTTAGAATCGGTGCTGAAGTTAATCCATCCTTCAATGCCTGGAATCTCCGTTCGCAAGCATTAGTCCATTGAAACTTAGCTCCCTTCTGAGTGAACTGTGTTAATGGTGCTGAAAGATAAGAAAATCTCTCTACAAATCTCTTATAATAACCTGCCAAACTAAGAAAGATACAAACCTCCGTCGGTGTCGTATGTCTAGGCCAAGTCTTTACTGCCTCAGTCTCTTGTGTATCAACCCGGATACCTTCACCTGAAATAATATGCCCAAGGAAAGCTACAGAATTCAACCAGAATTCACATTTAGAGTGTTTGGCGTACAACTTCTCTTTTTGTAGAACTTTGAGCACAGTACGCAAATTATATGCATGCTAAGTCTCGAACGAGAATACACCAATATATCATCAATAAATACAATCACGAATAGATCTAGAAAGGGTCTGAACACACGGTTCATCATGTCCATGAATACTGTTGGGGCATTGGTCAAATCGAATGACATAACAAGTAACTCAAAATGCCCATATCTGGTACTGAATGCTGTCTTCGAAATATCTTTCTCCTTAACCCTTACCTGATGATACGCGCGCCTCAAGTTTATCTTCGAGAAACACTTGGCACCTTGCAACTGATCAAATAAATCATCAATCCTCGGGAGCGGGTACTTATTCTTGATCGTCACCTTATTCAAATGTCTATAATGTATACACATCCGCAAGGAACCATCTTTCTTCTTCACAAATAACACAGGTGCTTCCCACGGTGATGTACTAGGTCTGATAAAGCCTTTTTCAAGAAAGTCCCTTAGTTGTTCCTTCAACTCTCTCAGCTCTGTGGGTGACATCCTATAGGGAGGAATAGATATTGGCTGAGTATCTGGTAATAGGTCTATAGACAACTCAATTTCTCGCTCTGGCGGAAGACCGGGAAGCTCATCGAGGAAACTATCGGGCAACTCATTAACTACAGGGGTAGATTGAACGGTTGGTGACTCTACTTTCACATCCTTTGCCCGAACTAAGTGATAAATATAACCCTTTCTGATCATCTTCTTTGTTTTAAGATAGGGAATAAACCTACTTCTCGGCAATGCCGTATTACCTTTCCACTCCGAAAACAGGCTCTCCTGGGATTTGGAATCGAACCATCTTTGATCTACAATCGACATTAACATAATAAGAAGCCAACCAATCCATAAGCAGTATAACATCAAATTCTACCCAACCGAGCTCCACGTACCTTATCCTTGTTTATTATCAAACTTATCACGGGCCATTAAGGGCCACATCCATATATATAAGTAAAAATATTAGGACTTAACTCACATAACTAATTAAAAAAAGTTTATATAGATACATAGAGGTCGAAAAAAGGTCGTTGACATGTCGTACCCAAAACTATACACGTGATACTGACTGCAAACCTCTAAGAAAGCATAACCATAATATATATAAGTCGGAACAGGGCTCCCTACATCCTCATAAAACAACATAACATATATAGAATCCTGACGTGGTAGTACTCCAAGAAGAAGTGGAGCTCACCAACCAAAAGCTGATATCTGGAGGAAGCCTATAGTAGAGGGTCCTCGCCCCGTCCTATATGAGAGCCTCGATCAAACACACTTCGAAGCAGAATATTCATATCCTTATTAGCTACCTTCCTCTTCTTGTACCGACTATTATCCTCTTCCTCTGCATATCCCATAACATACACAGACGAACCTTGATTGACGGACTCCTAAGACTATGGATTATCTGAAACCTCAAAAGAGCTGGTGTCCCTAAATACCCTGACATAGTTTTGAGCCTGAGGGGAACCCAGTTGTGCCAATTCGTGCACCACTCCCCTCTTACCCTGATCAACGGGCCCTGATAATGAAACTAAAGGCCTTGGTATGGTTGGAACTCATCTCACCCCATCTGCTGCGGGCGAAATCGATACTACTCAAACGGATGACTCATATGGATCCTCGGAAGGATCCTCCTCAATAGAACCCATGATCTCCGATGGGTCTGACTCCATAGTGTAACTTATATTTCCTTCTAACACTTTCATAGCCTTCTAACCCATCCCAACGGCTTGCGCCTGTCGTCTAGTAGTAATAGGCATCACTAAAAACAGTAATAATGTAAAGATTAGGAGTGAATACTTACGACTTAGTTCTATCGCATAATATAGATTAGAAAGAAAAGTAACCAACCTAAATATCCTGTAGCCTCCTGTCTATAATTGTAGTGTACAACACACCTATAAAAAAGACTCTACTAGACACGGTCTGTAGATAACCCTAGGACAGAACTGCTCTGAAACCACTTTTGTCACGACCCAAACTGTCGAACACCCCTAAGCATGCATTTACGATATAAACATGAATTAAGGGTAGGTCATGAATAACATATGTTAATAAACTGCTGAATTATGTGAATGACATACATGAGAAAAATATGACCAAAAGACATATATAGGTATACATGCGAAATATGGTAGGGCGAGCCGACAAGGCTGCATACAATCCAATTATACATGACTGTCTACAGACCTCTAATAGAGTGTACAATTATATGAAGGATGGGCCCGGGCCCCGTCGTACCCATATCTACATACAAAAATAGCATACCAAAACTAATAACAGATTCGGATCAAGTGGAGCACACCAACTCTCGTTGATCAAGGATCCTATAAAGGGGGACCGTCAGCTTGTCTACCTGCACCTACGTGCATGAAACGCAGCATCCCTGAGCAAAAGGGATGTTAGTACGAATAATGTACCGAGTATGTAAGGCACGAAAATCAGTACATAAAGACATAGATGTAACATGGAGTAAAGAATTCCACCTGTGAGTCTAAATAACTTTGTGAATCCTGAAACATTTATAATGTCATGCACGTACGTATAAATGTCGTATCATGCATAGGTATAGGTGTACATAATATCGTCAAGCCACTGAGGGCATCTCATCATATCATCTCAGTCACTGTGGGCAAAATCATCAACATATACTAGCTGATTAGGTGGTGGTGCGTATATAACGCCGTAATCATTTTCCCATATCCCATATACATATAATATACGTGTATATAACGCCATCTGGTCATGGGTCAATGTACATGTATAAATGAATGAAATGCATAAGAAATACGTTAGTAAGACTTCTTGGTATGTTATAAGATCAATATGCCTTCAGATATATTTTATCAACTACGTATTTTTCTGAGACCCATGAACAGAAGATATAATAATAAGACACATGGAAATTAAAGAACATAGGCACCCATAGTGATGAATAGAGGTATTTATGAAAGCTATGCGTTTGCTCATTTCATTTGTATCGTATGAATCATGCCAAAAAGAAAGAAGGGATAGCCTTAACATAACTGAGCCAGTTCTCTTGACAATCCCTCTAACACACGACAATCGCGAGAAAACACGTGACGGCCGGATCGAAGTAGGGAAAAATCTGTATGATATTCTTGAGAAATATTACATTGTACTCCCTTAGAATCACAATTCTCTCGTTGCTAAGTATTAAGTAGTCTTGTATGAAATTTGATTGTAGCAAATCACGTTGCTTATCATATAATCTTGTATGAAATTGGCTGAAACTCCCCTTCACTTCATTGTAGAGATGCAAGCATCTTTCTTAAGTGATTTAGAGGGGGTTTTATTCTTAGTTGGTGTGGACCCTACTATGTGATGATTTGGCCACAAATTTATTTAAATGTGACACCTTGCTACATGGATTAAGAGTCATTTACTTGGGCTTTGATCCACATTAACTTGCTGCCACGTTGGGGGCTTTTTAAGCTTATCCAATTACTTAATTAATCTCCCACTAAAAATTCTTAATTATCCAATCATCCACATAATTAAGAATTATCTCAAATTACATAAAATACTACTCACTTTTAACATACCTTATACACCTTACTATCATGGTCATGTGGTACCTTGTATGGCACTAGTCTATAAACACCTGATATTATAGCTCGGACTGTATTTTATCTCAAATTGACAACCTTCAATAAAATTAATTTTCTTTGATTCGTTTACCCTTTAACCTTCATGGTACTTACTTATCGCCTGTTATAAATGGCACAAATGCTTATAACCTCAAAAATAATTTCATTCCCGAGTCTACGTCGATTAACTTATGACGAAACTTTAACGTACGAAAATGCGAAATGTAATATCTCTGACTATAAGGGCTATGCCTAAGACTCTGAAGCGAAGGGAGGTGGTCCCGAGCATTGCCTATATGGCTATATAGTAATAGCGTTGTTTGCAAGTCACGTATGTGCAGGCACAACGTAGTGTCATGGTAGCGTTAGCTATGCTCGACAAACAGGATGAGTCATTTGATTGACCTGACATTTTATTGAGATGAACTTCGAGTTGCTGAACCGACAACGTGTTTTTCTTCTTGTTTTGGAAGCTTGAAACGACATACAAGTGGTGACTATGAGACGGCCTTGCTACTGAGCTTCTTGTCTTCCATATTTCTTTATTGTGGGGTCTGCGCAACAAGAACAAGAGCGCTTCCTCTTTCTTTTTCTTTGCCACCATGAGACCAGAAATCAATGCTTTCGCGCGAAGTCCTTGTTACTGTGGAAAAATGCTACTTTCCTATAGTAGATCAATGCTACTTGAACTTTCAAACCTGGTCAGGTCTTGGAATCAGGTGAGGAGCAACTATTGAATCTGGTGATGGCAGTGTGATAATGACAGTCTAAAGGGAAAGAAAGGGTAAGACTTTGATCAGGCAATTGTTACAGTCTCTCATTCCGCAGATCATCCAATCCTTCTTCTTGAGCCTTTTAGAGGGCTTTCGGATAGATCGGTACCGATTATCGGTAAAGGAAGCATATACCTCTAACTTAGTGCATTCCCTATATGGTAATGGTAGGTACGCCGGTACCCCTTTTTTGTTTCAACCAAGGTAGGCTCGTGCCCGGGTTCACTCGTTAAAGGACGGTTCTAGCAGTAAAGTAAAGAAAATCCTCCCTTCTTGCTTCCTTAGGGTACACCCCCTATCACCTTTCATTCGGAAAAGGAATTATCTGCACTGGCTTCAGTTAGCCGTGAAGTACGCTAATACCGGTTGTCTGTAAATCATCACAATAAAGTGTGATAACCATAAATTCTCTCTGTACTTTGTTTCAAATAAGCACCTTGAAGCTCGCTAATCTAGCCAGCAAGCCATAAAAGAAAGGAGAAAATTAGTAAAGGTGCCATGTGCGAAACTAACTCTTCTAAAACCTGAAATGGGGAAGGAGAAAGAAAGGAAGGACTAGCTATTCGATTAATTTACCTTTTATTACCCCATGTGCTCTCTTGTTCATATATTGGTTTTTATATTTGATTCCCCGTATGCTCTAGTATAGAGAAAGGTAGACTTCTTTTCTCTATACTAGTAAGAGAGATTGAACCTGCAAGCGCTAACCTAAAAGAAAAAAGCTCCTCTAGGGAAATATCCCTGATGCGTGTAATAAAGAATAGGCATGCTTGGCTTACTTGAATCTGCATTGGGGATGGGATTTCCTACGTGTCTAGTTAGCTTGAATGAAAGAATAAGGCATGCCCAAGGGCTTGTAGTAAGGAATTGGGGATCGTAGACCTCTAAGGAGAGAGGCCATTCTTCCTACTCATCTTTGGACTTAGCTGGGAAGAGACTTTCTTCTTCTCCCCCTATTGATCTGGAAGCAGCCTTGTCTTTTCCTATGTACTCTTTTTAGTTGATAAAGAATAAGCTCTGGAAGCGGATAGGCTGATGGTAGGGAAGGCTAGCACATCAATTCTCTAAGAATAAGTGAGTTTCACAACGAGTCCAGCTCGTACTGACCCTAAGACTGTGTTATGGTGAACTGGGAATGCCTTCCAAGTCTATTGTCTTATAAAAGTAGTAATGTCGCATTCCCTCTTCAGTTATCATGAAATTTCTCAGGGCTCTTTTCTATGAAGAATGCCTCCTTCTTCTTCGTCCATTCCCGTTTGATGGAGAAAGAACTTTTTTCGGGTTTTCGGTCAGGCTTGCTTAGGCCGAGTAAGTAACTGAAGAAATTTCATATACAGGTTTTCAGTATTAGAAAGGTCTGGGTGATTCCAGTATATTTTTGCCTGTAGTTAGCTTCGCTTAAGGTAGTGAAGTGAGCCATTAGCTCAGATTCCACATCTAAATCATTAGCTTAACTAAGGAATCAAGCACCCAATCTGATAAGAGCTTCAAATACAAATCACGTTCGAGACGGGAGAAATAGCATAGTAGTAAAGAAAGCGCATAAACCCATTCCTTCGCAAATGGCACCATAGCCAACACTCTATCTAAAAACCATTCTTTCTTTCAGGCCAGTAGGGGGAACCTTCCGCATGAAAGTGAAAGGAAGCGACCGATCAAGAAATGCAAAGAGAAGGGGAATGGTTAGTGATGACGGCATAGGACACAGAAAGTTCCTTCTCTCTCTTTTGAATCCCAGGGATTACCTCAGGGTAGAGGCCAATCCTTGAAAAAGCCATCTCGATTGGTATCATTCAAATGCGAATATATGCCTAATTGAAGCATAAAATTGAAATAATAATAATGAGAGGCTTTTGTCCGTTGACGGTCATCTTACCTGTCTCCTATGGTACGCTCTCAACTAGATCAATCGCTCTGTCCTGATTTATTGAGTAGGTGCCCTGTGAAACATGTTTTATGGAATTTCACTCTTTGTGTAATATTTGTTTTCTTACTGATTGAATTCAGGTAGATAGAGGAATATTTGATCAAATCCCTTAGTCCGATAGGAGGATAATATACATTCAATCCGGATAAGACACTGAGATGAAAGACGAATCAAGCAAGAAAGGCTGAAAGGGTTTCTCGAGTGATAGTTCTTTTTTGGGGTTAGTCTGACTGTCCTCATTCTAGTTGGTAGGCGTGCGAGTAAGAGGGTAGTCGGAAAAATTATATGAATTGAATGGGACTTCAGCTTCGATAATCGTATGCTCCCTCCAGCAAATAAGGTGGAGTGGGCAAGGCAGAGAAGACAGGAAAACACAAGCTCAAACTTCAACATTTTCATTACCTGCGGAAGTAATGGAAGCATTTTCAGTGAATAAGAACTAGAATTTTCATTGGGTCGGGAGCTAATAGATATTGGAAAGGTTTAAATAAGAGTGTGCCTAGCATCTTTCGCTCTCTCTTATTAGAGGAAGGAAGGGGCACGACCCCACTCAGCTCGAAGAAGTAGCTCTTTCAACTAATCCATACTTTTCCTTTCCTTCTCCTCGCTACTGTAAAAATGTTGAATTTCTTTTTTTACACTAGCGCAGATGATTTTCCCTAAGGCACAGATGGACCAACGCCTTCGTATGTATATCACCTGAATTTCTTGATTCACGGCGTCGAGTATTTGCACTTTAGATCTCATGACTCGACCTGTAGACGGTGATACCGCCACCTTTGATGACGTGATCTTTGCTTATTCACTTGTGCTGGTGGAGTAGAGGTCGGTGCCTGTATTCTTGCTCTAGGGGGGTGGGTCTTCCCTTTCTCAATTATGACATACTCGGTTAGATTGCCATCTAGGTCCCAGTCGGGGGCGACTTCCAAATTATGGTCTAATTCTTCCCTTCGCTTGATTCATGATCTTTGCAGCTTAATTAATTCCCTAGGTGTCGGGACCTGAACTGTGGTGGTGCTCTTCTACAGCTTCTTTTACGTAGGCTCCGTAACTTCTGGAATTGAAAAAGGAAGCTTTTCCAAGCCCGAACAAGATCAAAAGAATTGATCGCTTTCTCCAATAACAAAATAGTTATCTACTAGCCATGTTTACTTTCTATGATAATGTCGTAGCGTATGACTCCAGGAAGTTTCGAAGCTGAACATGCTCAAAAGATGCCTAAAGCTTTTATCTTTGATCATTCGATGCCGAGTGAAATGGTTCCTCGCTAAATAAAACCAATGTTCCACTACAACCTAGGAAAGAGATAGATCACATATTGGCCAAATGCCAATCCTCCTAGTTTGAAAGAGAAAAAGAGTGGAGATGTGGGAAAAAAGATTACTCCTAACTAACCAGTCAAGTGAAAGGATCCCGCTTACCACTCCCCTTTCCCCCCATAGCTAGGAGCCTCGCCCTCTTGACTTGATATGTCAAGAAGACTATAACCGATAGTGGATCACCTTTTTCTTAAAAAGACCCGCCCATATCGTATATATGATAAAGGAAGTAGGTTGTTTTTAGCTATTTTTGCTTCTTTTTTTTTTCCTGAGGGTCTAATATGAGATGTATAACGTGCTCATACTCATCCATTAGGATGTTCCCCCCTTCAAGAGCTCCGCTAGGATACTAACTTGATTACCTAGCATTGAATTAGGTAGGACATTCGTCCTACTTCATAGATAGAAAAAGAACTAGTAAGTCCATTATTTGTGGTACCCCTAAGAGACCTTTTTCCTTTCCTTGTATTGTATTAAATAAAAGCTAAAGCACTTTCTTTTAAGATTGTATCTAGTTCCATCTTTCTTTCGTTAGTTAAGCCACCTTTTTCTAAAAAGGATTGTAGTAATTCTGGTTTGACACTATTTGGAATGGCTCTCTCATATTGAGAAATTCTGTCAAGTGGCATTCGATCACAGAATCCATTGACAGTTGCATAAATGACTAGAATTTGTTATTCAATTGGCAGTGGTGCATATTGTGGTTGTTTCGGTACTTCTGTCAGCCTTGCACCTCTATTGAGTAATCCCTGAGTCGCATCATCAAGGTCTGAGCCAAATTGAGCAAGGGCGGCCACTTCGCGATATTGTGCCAATTCCAGTTTTGAACTACCGCAGACTTATTTCATAGTTTTCAACTAAGCGGCAGACCCGACGCGACTGACAGATAAGCCGATGTTAATTGCAGGTTCTAATTTTGCGACAAAGGAGCTCTGTTTCCAAATAGATTTGTCCATCAGTAATGGGGATCACATTGGTGGGAATATAGGCCGATACGTCTCCAGCTTGTATTTCAATGACGGGTAAGGATATCAAGCTACATGCGCCTATCTGGTCCGATCATTTAGCCGCTCGTTCTAAGAGACGAGAATGTAAATAGAAAACATCCCCTCGGAAAGCCTCACGACCTGGTGGTCGGCGTAATAATAATAACATTTGTCGATATGCTACCGCCTGTTTACTTAGATCATCATAGATTATTAATGTGTGCATTCCATTATCGCGAAAATATTCCCCCATGGCACACCCAGAATATGGGGCCAAAAATTGTATGGAGCAGGATCCGAAGCGGTGGATGCTACAAGAATAGAATATTCCAAAGCATTCGCTTCTGAAAGAATTTGAAATAATTGTGCCACAGTTGAGCATTTCTGTCCAATCGCTACATAGACACAATACAATGTCTCACTCTCAGAGGTGGCCCTTGAGTTCAATTGCTTTTGGTTTAATATGGTATCGATAGCAATAGTAGTTTTTCTAGTTTGTCGGTCCCCGATTATAAGTTCTCGTTGACTATGACCTATAGGAACCAGGCAATCTACCTCTTTTAACCCTGTTTGCATAGGCTCGTGCACATATTTACATTCAATAATACTAGGGGCTTTCACTTCAACACGTCTTCGCTCGTGATCGCTTAGAGCCCCCCTTCCAACAATAGGTACTCCCAAGCCATCGACCACACGCCCTAGCATAGCCTTTCTCGCAGGAACATCCACAATAGATCCAGTGCGATTGACAAGATCTCCTTCTTTAATAGCAGTATCACTATCAAAGACAACAATCTCTACATTCTCATTCTCAAGATTCAAGGCGATTCCTTTCATACCGCTGGCAAATTCAACCATTTTCCCAGCTTGAATCTCGTTCAATCCATAAACACGTGCAATTCCATCTCCAACTGAGACCACTCGACCGATCTCATCCACTTGAAAATTGGTGTAAAAGTTGCTAATTCGACTTTCTAATAGACTTGTTAGTTCCGCAGCTCGGGGAGAAAGTTCCATAATTCAATTCAAGATAGATAGAAGGGAGAATGCCGCTTTAGAAAAAAAGAAAAATCATAAGGAAACATTATGAAAAGCAAAATCTATCTAAAGAGAGAAGTCTATTAGATAATTAATAAAGAAAAGAGAGCCAAAGAAGGAAGAGAGATTCCAAAGCTGGAATTCGAATTAGAACAGAAAAGAAATTGAAATGATGATGATAAAAAGTGAAAAGAGGAGTGGATAGCTAGCGCAAGGAAATGGCAAAGGGATATCCTTTTCCCTGAGGAAAAAGAGAAACCTCCTGATTAAATACTAAATAAAGTACATATACTTTTTTTTCAAAAAAATAAATATATACAATAATCACATTATATACGATATTCCGCACTTTATGGGTGTTGACACAAGTAGGCCTAGGCCAAGACAAGACACCTTCCTTCACTCTGCAATAGCCCGACGACTCTTCTCTTCACAAGTAGGCTTGGCGCAACGCTTAGTCGATTTTCAAAGCTGGAAAAGATGCAAGAAGACTGACGAGGCGCTGGAGTGAAGTGATTCCCGGGTGGGAATGGCGAACGGAGTTGGACTACTATGCGCATTCTATCAGCTTGGAATAGGTATAAGAGAAAAGAGCTATCAATCAAGTCAAAGCATAAGTTCTAGCCTTTTCTCTCTGGCATCTTTTTATGCTTATGCAATGCAGCCTTTTTTGAAAGTATTCGATAGCAAATCTTTTAGAGTTAGCAGCCTGCATCCTCTTGTTAGAGGCTTTCTTTGCGCAGGATCCCCTTTCTTCTCAGAAGAGTTAGGGAAGGCAAAGGAAGAAAGCCGGGCAGGTGCTTTAAGAAGGCGCCAGTTGACTCCCCATAGGCAGAAGATTCCTATCCAGTTGGGGTCCCTTAGAGCGAGTTCCATTCTTTCAGCCCTGAATGTCTTTCCTTCTGCCTCCCCAGTTCAACAATAGGATTCTATCTTCTGGTTAAGCAAGATCTTAGTCATTTCGCCTTTGTGTGATAACTCTATCTTTCTGGAAGCTACCTCCCCTCTCTCTTTATGCACTTGCCTAGAAGGCTTAGGTGTCCGTGGGTAAGCAACCGCTGCTTATCGATTAATAGAGCCAGCTCCACGTCCGAGCCTTAGAATAGAACAAGACATTTGAATTCTAGCGCACTAGCCTTAGCTAGACTCCTGCTTCAAGTGCTGATTTGAATTTCTTAGTTGAAGGAGTGAGAATAGGCCTAAGGGAATAATCAATCCTGGGGTTCCTTTTGTCTCACCATTGGCTTCATTGGGATCATTTTCTAAGTATAGGAAGCAGAGAGGTTGCTAGTAGGTTTTTCTAAGTCCCTCCGTAGTCCAGTCCTTGAGTTCTTTCTTTGGAAGTAGTGAATGTGGTAAGAGGTGTATAACCATTACCCTTTCCTTTAGTCATGAAAGGGCTATTTCCCCTACCTTTCTTTCTAGGCGCAGGATTTCATTCCCCTAGTGCTTTCTGTCCTTCTGAGGGGTGAAAGCGAGATTGAATGCTCTAAGCTGAGTGTAAGGGTAAGGTCGAGATAGTCTTGGCAATTCATCTACCTTGTTTGTGAGGTATTATTATTATAATTCACATTATTATTATAATTCACATTATTATATTAGGTAATAATCGCCTTATTTCTGTCTTGTAGTACTGTCGGTCTAAGGAGAGGAATGGAAGTAGTCGTCTTGCTTCTTTTCTTTGGATCTGCTTATGTCTCTACTTCGCTTGATTCTCATGCCAGTGGACTTCATGCTCTGTTTTTGGCCTTATTAGCTTGATTTCATAAGTGAGCATGAAGTTGGAATTGAATAGATAGTGAGAAAAAGCGCCTTTCGTGATTCAAGTAGTAAGCTCGGATTCATGATTGAGAAAGAAATCTTCCAAGCGCAGCTTTAGCTGAATCTATTATAGGGTAGGCTCTTTGGATAGATTGACTTAAGGCGATGAAGGCCCACATATTTAAAATCTCGGCTCCCCTCATATCATCTCGACCACTATGGGCAAATCATCAACATATACCAGCTGATCAGGTGGTGGTGCATATATAACGCCATAACCTTTTCTCATATCCCATATATATATATATATATATATATATATATACATATATATGCGTATATAACGCCATTTGGTCATGGGTCAATGTACATGAATAAATGAATGCAATGCATGAGAAGTACGTCATTAAAATCTCTCGAAACGCCATAAGACCATTATGCCTCTGAATAATATCAGGAAATACACTTTATCAACTTACGTATTTCCCATTTCCAAGTCGGAATCTCTATAGCGTGCAATAATCAACCCGGCTTTTGATGCTCAATCTTAACCTGCTGGCAGTTAGGGCACTGAGCAACAAACTCTGTTATATCCTTTTTCATTCTGTCCCACCAATATATTCCCCTGATATCTTGATACATCTTTGTTGCTCCTGGATGGACAGAATAACAAGAATAGTGAGTCTCTCCCATAACCTGCTGATAACGACAAGGTCGGAAATCCAAACTAGAGTAAGAATTTGAAAAGTAAATGCGGAAGCAATAACAATAAGGAATTGAACAACTAGAACTAAAGGGCAGAAAATAAAGGATATGGAAAAATTCAAGGAAAGAATTCCAAGAACGCAAGTTCTATAGCCTTGACAAGATCAAAGCAACAACGTCTTGATTTATTGAAGAAATCAAACGCCTTTACTTAAAAGCAAATCAAAATAATAGATTCGGATCTTGACCGCTTTCCGAGTAACTTGAGACAACAATTAATAACTAGTATTAATCGCCTTCTAAGAATACCACAAAGAAATCAAAGATATCACAATAGAGAAGTAATCTTACTACCTTGAACTATGAACTAGTAAAGGTTGAAAGATAAATCTCAAAGCACAAGTAACAAAGGTTCAAATGAACTCTCAAAGTATGATATACTTAATCAATAATGAAGTCTCAATGAATGAGAAGAACTCCTTATATATAGGAGTACTAAGGCATAAAAAATCATTACAATTAGGTAGGGGGCTGCTAAGGGGTAACAAAGTCATCAAAATTAGGTAGGGTAGTTGCTAAGAAATAAGAAAAGTCACAAAATTAGGTAGGGGCGGCCAAATCCCTTTGGGGAAGATTTGGGCCTTAAATTACTAGTTTGGGTTATTGGTTTGGACTCCGTTCCTTTGATAGTTTTTGAAAATAAATTAGATACAAAAGAAAGTTCCTTGAGAGCAAGCAATTATTTTTTTAAACTGTTTTTTCTTTTTTTAACTATTTTCTTTTTGCTCTTAGTATTCAAGAAATTCCCAAAATTATCAAGAACGAAACCTTGATAAAACCGCTCTGATACCACTTGATAATGACAAGGTCGGAAATCTAAACTAGAGTAAGAATTTGAAAAGTAAATGCGGAAGCAATAACAATAAGGAATTGAACAACTAGAACTAAAGGGCAGAAAATAAAGGATATGGGAAAATTCAAGGAAAGAATTCCAAGAACTTCCAAGAACGCAAGTTCTATAGCCTTGACAAGATCAAAGCAACAACGTCTTGATTTATTGAAGAAATCAAACGCCTTTACTTAAAAGCAAATCAAAACAATAGATTCGGATCTTGACCGTTTTACGAGTAACTTGAGACAATAATTAATAACTAGTATTAATCGTCTTCTAAGAATACCACAAAGAAATCAAAGATATCACAATAGAGAAGTAATCTTACTACCTTGAACTATGAACTAGTAAAGGTTGAAAGATAAATCTCAAAGCACAAGTAACAAAGGTTCAAAAGAACTCTCAAAGTATGATATACTTAATCAATAATGAAGTCTCAATGAATGAGAAGAACTCCTTATTTATAGGAGTACTAAGGCATAAAAAGTCATTACAATTAGGTAGGGGGCTGCTAAGGGGTAACAAAGTCATCAAAATTAGGTAGGGTGGTTGCTAAGAAATAAGAAAAGTCACAAAATTAGGTAGGGGCGGCCAAAACCCTTTGAGGAAGATTTGGGCCTTAAAACTACTAGTTTTGATCATTGGTTTGGACTCCGTTCCTTTGATAGTTTTTGAAAATAAATTAGATACAAAAGAAAGTTCCTGGAGAGCAAGCAATTGTTTTTTTAAACTGTTTTTTCTTTTTTTTAACTATTTTCTTTTTGCTCTTAGTATTCAAGAAATTTCCAAAATTATCAAGAACGAAACCTTGATAAAACCGCTCTGATACCACTTGATAATGACAATGTCGGAAATCCAAACTAGAGTAAGAATTTAAAAAGTAAATACGGAAGCAATAACAATAAGGAATTGAACAACTAGAACTAAAGGGCAGAAAATAAAGGATATGGGAAAATTCAAGGAAAGAATTCCAAGAACTTCCAAGAACGCAAGTTCTATAGCCTTGACAAGATCAAAGCAACAACGTCTTGATTTATTGAAGAAATCAAACGCCTTTACTTAAAAGCAAATCAAAACAATAGATTCGGATCTTGACCGCTTTACGAGTAACTTGAGACAACAATTAATAACTAGTATTAATCGCCTTCTAAGAATACCACAAAGAAATCAAAGATATCACAATAGAGAAGTAATCTTACTACCTTGAACTATGAACTAGTAAAGGTTGAAAGATAAATCTCAAAGCACAAGTAACAAAGGTTCAAAAGAACTCTCAAAGTATGATATAGTTAATCAATAATGAAGTCTCAATAAATGAGAAGAACTCCTTATTTATAGGAGTACTAAGGCATAAAAAGTCATTACAATTAGGTAGGGGGCTGCTAAGGGGTAACAAAGTCATCAAAATTAGGTAGGGTGGTTGCTAAGAAATAAGAAAAGTCACAAAATTAGGTAGGGGCGGACAAATCCCTTTGGGGCAGATTTGGGCCTTAAAACTACTAGTTTGGGTCATTGGTTTGGACTCCAATTGGGCTCCATTTAAAACACCCCCATTTGGACCTCTTTTAAGCTCATTTTGGGCTCTTCTGGGTGCCCTTTCGCTAGATTTCAAGGGCCGAGTTCGGGACTCAATCTTCCTCCTCTTGGACTTCAATTTGGGCCACCAAATAATTATAAAACTTGTATAATTTATCTCCTTTGGTCTTGAGCTCGTCCTCCACAATTAAAAGCTTCTTTAATTGCACTTGAAGTCTAATGGCCTTATTTTGCAACTCTTTAGCTTCACATATTGTTAAAGGCCATCTTTGAGATTCCAAAACTTCATCCTTGTCCTTGAATAGAGTTGAGCTTCCTAGGATGCTATCACCTGCCAGCACAGCCCTGCAATATTAGGGACACATAATCGTCCTCGATATCCAAGGACTCCATCTCCTGTAATCTCAAATGGTGTCTTCTACTTCTGAGGGGTTGTATCCTTGTAATGAGCTAACACAGGATCCTCGTACTGGCGTTCCTTCACTTCAGTTACTAAAGAGGATGTTGCCGTGTCCTGAATAGTAATTCTGGTATCACTTGAGTCCGATAATCGAACTCCAAGACTAGCTAGCTGATGAATGTCATGGACTATCCCCCTCTTCTATGGTTGTAAATATGACATGCTACCCATAGATCTATGGCTGAGGGCGTCGGCTACTACATTCGCCTTCTGCGGATGGTATAAAATATCAACGTCATTGTCACGCCCCAATACCGAGGAGCGCGACTGGCGCTCAACCGAGTGAACCCGAATGAGCAAGCATGTTAGATTTTCTTCTACCCAAACTCATCCACGAATGAAGATAATACATATTTATATTAATTAGACAAAAACGTGATCATGTCTACAATACCAATTCATTAACAATAGTTTTCATCATTTTTAAAGTCTCAAATAGGACAAGTAATAACACCACAACATAACATAGTTTGTCTTTCCCAGCACCAATACACAACCCACACTATGTTTACGGAGCCTCTATAGATAATGAAGAGTACAATGATAATGCTGGCAACAAGGCCCCTGCTATACCTCAAACAGAATACACAAAAAACAAAAGATACATGACCCCGGGATGAAGTGGGGCTCACCAAGTAAGCTGGGAAGAAGGTGTACTGCTATCACTGATCAATATCTCCTGCTATGGAACCACCTGCATCCATTTAAAGATACTGCGCCCCGGGCAAAAGGGACGTTAGTACCGTCGAATAGTACTAGTATGAAAACCAAACACCAATTTAAGAATTCAGAAATACAATATGAATATAATGAATCAGGGAGGCAATAGAATAATATAGATAATTGTTTAAACCAGAGCAAGTTTATTAAGAGTTATCAATAACATTTATAGGATTTAAGATGAGATCCTATGCAACCATCTTTACAAAAAGCGGCCCTGCTGCCTCACCCAATGTATGCAGATGGAGGTGTAAGCACAATACCACAACTCTATTCAAGCGGCCCTACCGCCTCACCCCAATTTATGCGGGTGGGGGTATAACAACAATACCAAGAACCTACACAAAGCGGCTATGCCGCCTCACCTCAATGTATGCAGGTGAAAATGCATCTACGATACCAATACCTACACAAAGCTATTATGCCGCCTCACCCCAATATATATATATATATATATATATATATATATGGGTGGTGGTGTAACAACAATACAAAAATTATACACGAAGCGATCGTACCGCCTCACCCCAATGTATGCGGGTGGAGGTGTAATTCCACAATACCATAATCCCTACACAAAGCGGTTATGCCGCCTCACCCCAAAATATATGGGTGGAGGTGTATCACAATCACAATCTCTCCACAGCTTTGCATAATAATTTCCATATAAATCACGACTTGAAATTATAACATGTAGATACACAATCCATAGTTTGGAACACCTCCTCAATTTATATTGCAATATGATAAGAGCATTTGAAACACGAATTGAACATATATATTTATCACAAAACTTATTGGAATACTCGATTTGTAATCAACATCTTGGAACTTACAAGGATAATGGGGATTCCAATTCTTAAATAAGAGTTTAGCCAACATACCTCACTTGAGCTTCCTTACACTCTAAATGTTCCAGAACTCATAGCTACTTCAATCTATTTTAGAAATATAATAAATAGAACCAAAATTAGGAAGATGATCATGGTTCTAGCTCATTTGAGCATTTTATCAAACACTAGGTGTGCTTAAGGTTTCAAGGTCCTTTTATGGAGAATTCCATCATCCCAAAACCCAATCTTTACCATGCTTAGTTCAACAATCTTCCTACACCCCTTGATATCACATGCATGTAAAATAAACAACTCTCATGCCCAAAAATTATCTTGCTAGTTACCCATTTTCAGATAATTTCGAAATTAGGAGTTAGGGTGTAGAATCTTACCTCTAGGATGAAGACCTAGTGAGCTTGCCTTCTTAATCTTCCAAAACTTGAGGAAGAATTGAAGAACAAATATTGGAGAACACCTTCTCACTCTAGGGCACCCTCTCTCACTCTAAAATGTCAGATTTTTACTCAAAACTTGGCCCAAAGCGTGTATTTAACGAAGTACGGTCGGGTTTTAAAAACGTAAAAATGGAGCTCCGGAACATGGTCTGCGATTGCATATGCGATCACATAATCGATATGCGGACCGCATATCGGTCGCATATACAGATCTGCTCTGCGGTCGCATAATGAACCTCAGAACAGTTATGAGATCGCATAGTTGACCGCAGAATTGCATCCAAACTGACCCTCTCCTGCCTTACTTCTGTGGCTATTATGCGGCCCGCAGAGTGATTCTGCGGTCTCATAATGGACCGCAGAAACGCATTTCACTGTCAAAATTTTTTCTTTACTTTTCAGTGCATTGTTCAACCCACAAAGAAGAATTTCTACAATCTTTACACACGTAAGCCTAGTCCGGCACCATAAAACATTATTGTTCCTTTGCAAAATTTTACGGGGCCTTACCATCATAGTCTTTTAATAGCTCCAACCATCTCCTCTGACGTAAATTTAATTCCTTTTTCTTGAAGATATACTAAAGGCTCCTATGATCTGTATAGATATCAACATGAATGCCATACAAATAATGCCTCCACTTCTTTAGTGCATGAATCACCACGACTAACTCTAAATCGTGGGTCGGGTAATTCTTCTCGTGGTTTCTTAGTTGTTTAGAATCAAGAAAGGAAACAAGAAGAGGGGATCCTAGTTCTTGAAGATTAAGGTAACTTCTTTCCTTATTCTTGTGGGTTTTGGGTTTCCTAAATTCTTTCCTTATTTTTTCTACATAACCAATTCCTATTCTTCCAAGGTTGGATCCTTCACTTTCTTTTTCTTTTTCTAACTCCACATTCTTATCACTAAGGATTGTGACTAGTAGGTTTATTAATTAATGTAAAGTTTAACGACCAAGAGTTGCTTTGAGTGGAAAAAAGGCAAGAGAGGCGAGAACATTAGAGGAAAAAGGCAAAATTTGAGAGATACATAATTCTTCTAATCTTTGTTCAAGATATTTCAAACAGGTAGTTATAGTGAAAGGAGGCAAGCTATGACTCAACAACTTGAAAAGTTGAACTTGCAGTATACCGAATGGAAGGAAGACAATGGTAAAATTATTTTTCAAACAAGAGCTAAAGTGATGTCTGCGATTTATGCCCTTAGAATTGACAAAGAGTTTGGCTATAACTCAATTAGCACTTATATGGTTGAAAAATTGAACTTGCCTTGTGTTGAGCATATTGAACCCTACATATTGAGAGGAGTAAAGGTAGATAAAAGAGTGTTATTACTATTCTCTATTGGAAGGTATGAGGATGCGATCTGGTGTGATGTGATTCCCATGAATAATTATCATATCTTGTTGGGAAAGCCATATACTTATAGAAGAGCTTCATATAACATGGAAAAAAATAGATACTTTTTTGAGGTTAACGGGAAGAAACTTATTCTTGGACCTTTGACTCCCTCACAAATTTATGAAGATGAAAAGACTGTTAAAGAGAATATGGAAAAATATGAGAGAGAAAAGAATGAGAGGAGTAAGGGAGTGCATGTTGATATCCCAAGAGAGAAAAAAGAAAAGGTTGTATTGAGTGAAGAGAATGGGATGTCAATTGAGAAAAAGAGTAAGCTTGAGGGAAAAGAAAAGAGAGAAGGCAATGAGATAAGAAAAGTCTTTGAGGTAGAGAGAGAAAAACAAGAGGGTTTGAGTAAAGAAGAAAAAAACATTAGTGAGAGAAAAGAGGCTAAGGGTGAATGAAAAGTTAGTTTTGTGATAAAAGCCAAAGAGAGTGTAAGCAAGAATAAAATTTCTTTACTTCCTAACCCATTAACTCATTCTTGTTTTAGTTCTTGTGATTTTGTGTAGCCACGTATTGAAAGACCTTTTGAAAGGAGAGGTGAGGCGCGAGAAATGGTGGTAAAGGATCCAATTGGATTCCAACATGAATTAGGCAAAATTAATTCTTGTTGGATGGTGGAAGATAAAAGCTTGGTTAAATTCTTTGTTATTGAACCTTTTGACTATTTTAATTCTTATTTACAGGTTTATGACATGGAGTTTCCTAAAGCCATTGCTAGGCTGGAATCATTGCATAAAAGAATACAAGGTGATGTTGTTCCATTAGTAAATAAGTCCAAGTATGATATGTATAATTGGTTCATTCACATTCTTGGCCTTCCTAGAACACCTAAGGTATTTTTGGAGGTATTGAACTATACTCTTATTTCTTATGTTGGTGACTTTATAATTTTTGTGGATGATGATATTTTGATACATATCAAGTCATTAACTGTAATATCTAAGTTAAAGTACAAGAGTAATTTGCGTCCTTTTGAAATTGAGTATGACATAGATGATTATGCATTCCAACTTGGTGGAAAGAGGCATGAAATTTATGAGAAGAGGTTTGCTAATGAGTTAAATATTCTTTCTTCTCTTATTCAATTGTTTAATGAGTTTTCATGTGATAAATTGCTAGAATGTGAGTTTTGCTGTTTGATGGAAAGTCATTCCTCTAGTCATGTTGATTGTGGGCCTATAAAAGTGTTTGCTACTAGTAAAGAGGATATGCATGATTATTGTGACGTTAGTGATCAAATATGCTTTCATGAACCTATCTATGACTCTTTCTGTGATAGTTTGAGCAATCATGTAGAATCCATTGATGTTGCGAATATTATTGGGGAAAGTTAAAATCATGAGCTTGAATGTATTGAAATTTATATTTTGGAATTTATGGGTTCTTCTGACCTTTCTGAGAATTTATGTGCTTCTTTGGATAACTTACATGTAGAAGAATCCATGGGATTTATAATTGATACTTGGCTATATCATAAGAGTGTCTTATTTGATACATGTGGCAGAGATACTTGTGTTAAATGGATGCATGACCAATATTTTGTAATTTCTTTGGCATGCACATGTTTGGACTACCTTATTGACAAGATCGCATTGCAAATTTCATTACATAGTGCATCTAAGAGAGGTTTTTCTTGGACAACTCTAAGTAGGCATAAATTTTATTGGGATGATGATGTCCATATGCTTTATAAAGGAGTATTTATACCAATTAGGCTTAATTGGGTTAAGTGGATACATGGTCACTATCTTGTTTTATTCCTACTATTTTTTCAGATTATGGATGCCATTTACTAGTGCGTGACTTCTTTTTCTTGCAAGGTCGAAATTCGAGGACAAATTTTTTTCCAAGAAGAGGGGAATGATAGCATCCTAGGAAGCTCAATTTTATTCAAGGACAAGAATGAAGTTTGGAATCTCAAAGAGGTCCTTTAACAAGATATCAAACTAAAGAGTTGCAAAACAAGGTCATTAGACTTCAAGTACAAATAAAAAAGTTGTTAATTGGGATGGAGAGCTCAAGTATAAAATGATATGAGTTGTCTAGGTATTATAATTATTTTATAGTCCAAATTCATGTCCAAGAAAAGGTGGATTAGATCCCAAGAGACTTCCTCTGAAGAAAGTCCAAATCAGGCCACAATTGGACCAATTTGGCACCTAAAAATGTGTCCAAACTTGCAGCCCAATTAGTCCTACATGAAGCCACGTTATTATAACATAAAAAGGATTTACTTTCTTCCCAAGAAAGGTTCAATAGGCGTGATAGAAGTTGGATACAAGTTGCTTGCAAGTTGCCTTCAAGATTTCCAAGATCATATTCCTGATTGGTTTGGGACTTTCAAGATTCTATCCAAGATTGGTTTTAACTTATTTTCATATATTTGGGTACTAGATTTATTGCTTTACTAGGTAGTTAAGGTTATGTTTTTCTTTTCCTAAGATTGTTGGAGTTACTTTTCAAGATTGACTTGGTTTTTGTTTGCTAATATTTTTCCTTTTCCTATGGTATTTGGACTTGTTGTCCAACGTAGTTTAGGACTTTATTTCCTTATTTTTAGGTAGGAATTTCGTGACCCCCTCTCTATATAAAGGGGTGTCTTCTTTGTTTTTAGATTTTAGATTATTATAGACAATATCAATAAAAATTGTGAGATTTTTCTTGCACTCTTGTGTGTGGCTACTCTTGGATTTATTCTTCAAACTTCAAGACTCAACTTAAGGTGGTAAGATTAAACTCTTTCAAAATCTTAGATCACTTTTAGGTATTCAAGAAAGGTGATAAGTTTAGGCTTATTGTTGTTCTTGTTATTCTAAAGGGTCGGGTTTCACAATCTATCACTTGTTTTTAATTCTCTACCAAAGGTGATTAGTTCTTTGTTAGCTAATTGTTGTTGTTAGGATTCAACTTCAAGAATAGACTTCTTGAATTCAAGAAACTCTTTCTTGAATTCAATCTATCTTTAATTTTTCGTTGTTTTTTTTTGTTTCTTTATTTTCTTTTAGCGTCCGCACGTTTCTTGATTTTCTTTAGTAATTCTTGGACCCCTGTCGTGTTGTTATCAGCTGGTGCCCCTCGAAGCTCCTCTAGAGAGGGCAGGGTATGTGAAGTCTGAGATGGAATCTCACTATGAGACTCTCTCCGAGCCCTGGTAACTCGTGGCGCTTGACTAGTAGTCTCATCAGCCACGGATTTGCCCTTCTGGGCGGCTGTAGCCTTCTTAGGCATCGCTGAAAACATAACACATTGTTAGGAACGTGAATTCTTATATCGCACGATCTAAGATAAAGGGAGGATAACATCCTATATGTCTTGTAGCCTCTTGTTTATAAATGTCATGCCCCAAACTCGGGGAGCGCGACCGGCGCTCAACCGAGAGAACCTGGTCGAGCAAGCTTGTTAGATTTCATTCTACCCAAACTCATCCATGGATAAATAGGAGATGTACTCCATTAATCAAAGTTTCAAAAGATTTCATTAACTACTCCCATTTCATATTCATTAGCAACTTCATTCATAATTTCCAAAATATTACAAGTTTATAGAATTAATGAAAAATATGATTTCCAAATACCAACAATTCTAGTTCAATTCCCAACATCAACAATAACCCACAACCTCTCTACGGAGCCTCTAAATACCATAGAAGTGTAATATGGAGATGCCGGCAACAAGGCCCAGGCTATACCTCAAAACACAGTACATGAGAAACAAAAGATACATGACCCCGAAATGAAGTGGGGCTCACCAAATTAGCTGAAAAAAGTGTACTGCTATCACAGATCAATCCCGCCTACTGTGGATCCACCTGCATCCATTAAAGATGCAGCGCCCCCGGCAAAAGGGACGTTAGTACTGTCGAATAGTACTAGTATGTAAAGCTAAAAGTCCTATTTCAAAATAGAATGACCATATAAGAAAAGACAACACATAGAAACGGCAAGTCTCAATCAACAATATCCAAATGTCCAGTTAAAACATAATAATTTTCAAAATACGAACTTCATACATATTTTTTGGTTGGGAGATCATTAGCACCGATATGCCACCGTCTGTGTTAGCACGACATTCAATCATGCCCGATCGGCTAGGCCATCTCCCCACGAACGATGTGGTTTGATGAGTGATGCGAATGAAAGTTGTTACCAAGAGTAGTACCACCATGTGCGCAACATAGCGTCCGATCTCGACCCGATCAGCTTGGTCGCCTTCCCACATATGCCGTGTGGGTTGACTTTTCCAATCCACAATTGCTACCAGTTTCATCCCAATTAAGGAGAATAATATCATAATTTCTCCAATATTTCAATTTCATCCCAAATAAGGGGAATAATCACAATTCACCCCTACACCAGCACGTGTAGTTTTAGGTGTGGGCCTCATGACCCACCCTTCCTCGGTTTTGCTAACGATGCTCCCAAAAATATTTTTGATTTGATTTGCACACAGAGGTAACATAAATACAGTTGTACTCACCTCAACATCTTTCACATTGTATAAATTCTCATTAGTATTTCCAGTCATTCACAACGACAATATTTCCTTGGCTCATTTGGCCATTCACAACATTCTTTATTCCTGGCACGATGGCCGTATTTTATATTCCACACTATCACTTCTTTTAATTTCAAATAATATAGAATATTTCAGAAATCACATACTTCAAATCCATTTGAAATGGAAACTTTAAACACAAATGATTTTTTCCCAAAGAATGGGTCATATCAACCAGCAATAGAAACACACATCAAAATCATAAACAATCAATACACCATTTATTCTTGCAATACTCTTCCCTAGAAATGATAATGTACAACTTCAACACACGAGTATGTAAGAACTCGAATCACACTGGATATATTTATAAAGTAAAGCATTAGGTAAAGCAGCCACTTATGGGCATAAATTTAATACAAAGGCTTTTAGGCAATTCTATTTTTGAAATCATTTTTATACAGTTGAGTCGAGGCTCATTTCATATTCTTCATCGCATCCTCTCAAATCATTTGTACTACAAGACACAATCATAACTTAAATTCTTGGCACGTTGTCCACACTCTATAACCCCAATTCACTTATTTCACTTCCAACCATCTTTATAGATTATCAATAATAAGACATTTCCAATCAAAACTTTAGGTACACATATGAGCAATTAAGAGTCTTAAGAATATTGAGATTTTCTCACACAATTTGGCATACTAGTTTTCATTAGAAATACGACTCAAAGCCATAACATTTTAATACGCAACCCATACTTTGAAACTCATGGGGACATTATGGAATTCGATTCTAAGAGAGAACGTTTAGCCAACATACCTCAATGGAGCTTCCTTAAACTCTAAAATATTCCGTAAATCTTAGCAACTTCAATCTATTTTGAAAATGTAACAAATTGAATTAAAATTAGGAGGATGATCATGCTTCTAGCTCATTGGAGCATTTTATCAAATACTAGGTGTGCATTAAGTTTTCAAGGTCCTTTTATGGAGTATTCCTTCATCCCACAATCAATTATTTACCATTTTTAGCTCAACAATATTCCTACACCCTTTTCTAACACATGCATGTAAGATGGACAACTCCCAAGCCCAAATATTATCTTACTAATTACCCAACTCTAGACAAAATTCAAAATTGAGGGTTAGGTTGTAGAATATTACCTCTAGGATGAATACCTAGTGAGTTTCCCTTCTTAGTCTTCAAAAATTTGAGCAAGAATTGAAGAACAATAATTGAGGAACACCTTCTCACTCTAGGGCACTCTCTCTCACTCTAAAATGTCAGATTTTAGCTCAAAAATGGCCCAAAGCATGTATTTAACGAAGTAGGGTACGGTTTTTAAAACTCAAAAATGGAGCTCCGGAACAAGGTCTGTGATCGCATATGCAATCGCATAATTGATATGCGGTCCGCATATCGGCCGCATAATTTGGCCTCCAAAACTGGGCATGACTGACTCGGTCTGCGGTCACTATGCGGCCCATAAACCGGTTCTGCGGTCGCATAATGCACCGCAGAACGGTTCTGCGGTCGCATGGTGCATCGCCGAACCACCCTCCGAAAAATTCCAAAGCGGGATATGCGACAAAAGTGCGTCCCGCGAAGTGGTTATGCGGTCGCATAATGGCCACAAAATTTGACATCAAAATTTGACATCTACGCCTACTTCGGCATCACAGAATCCAGGTTTTTAGGAAAAATTTTACGGGGCCTTACAATAAATGTGGTGCACAACATACTTATAAATAAGACTCTACTAGACACGGTCTGTAGACAACCCTAGGACAGAACTGCTCTGATACCACTTTTTTCATGACCCAAACCGATGGGCCATGATGAGTGCCCAAGCCTACCTATCGAACACCCCAAAGCATACGTCTAAGATAAAACATGAAATAAGGGTAGGACATGCATAATGTCTAGCAGTAAACTAATGAATTATGTGAATAACATACACGAGAAAACGTGCCCAAAAGACATAGGTACATATATATATACGGAAAATGGTAGGGCGAGCCGACAAGGCCATCTACAGACCTTTAATAGAGTGTACAACTATATAAAAGACGAGGTTGGGCCCCGTCAAACCCATATATGTATACAAACATATCGTACCAAAACCTAAAAGCATCTCCGGATCAAATGGAGTACACCAACTCTCGCTGAACAAGGATCCTAAGAAGGGGGACCGTCAGTCTGTCTACCTGCACCTATGGGCATGAAACGCAGGCCCCAGGTAATAGGGGCGTCAGTATGAGTAATGTACCGAGTATGTAAGGCATAAAAATCAGTACATAGAAGACATAAAAGAAATATGGAGTAAAGGAATCCGCCTGTAAGTCTAAATAACTTTGTGAACCCTAAAATATTTATAATGCCATGCATATGCGTATGAATATAGTATCATGCATAGGTATATGCTTACATAAAATCTGTAACATCACGAAAACTTTTGAAGTATTTAAGTGTACAGCCCCGTAAAATTTTGCAAATGAATTCAAGCTCGCCGCGGCTCGGACTTTTTGGGTTGAACAATGCACCGAAAAGTAAAGGAAATTTTTTGGCGGAAAAGCGCGCTTATGCGGTCCATTATGTGACCACATAATCACTCTATGGGCCGCATAATGGCCACAGAAGTGAGGCAGGAGAGGGTTAGTCTGGGAGCAATTATGCGGTCGACTATGCGACCGCATAACTGTTATGTGGTGCATTATGCGACCGCATAACCATTAACAAGGAAAACCCACAAGTTCTTCATCTAAGAGGTAAGGTTCAATACCCTAGTTTTCAAATCGAATTTGGGTAGAAGATGCTTGATTAGGAGTATGATTCTTGGGTATGAGAGTATTATCTATACTTTCATGTACCAATAAGATTTGTGGGAAGATTTTTGAGCTTAAATAAGTAAGGATTGGGTTGTGTAGTGAAGGAAATCATGTAGAAGAACCTTGTGGTTAAATTTGCACACCTAGTGTTTGATAAAATGCTCAAATGAGCTGAGACCATGAATATCTTCCTAATTATGGTTCAATTTTGTTATGTCTCAAAATAGATTGGGATTTCTAGAATTTCCGGAACGTTCTAGTAATTTAAGGAAAGCTCAATTGAGGTATGTTGGCTAAACTTTCTCTCTTGGAATCGAACTCCATAATGTTCCCTTGAGTTTCAAAGTATGGGTTGCGTATTAAAATGTTGTGGCTTTGGATCGTATTTCAAATGAAAGCTAGTATGCCAAATTGTGAGAGAAAATGTCAATATTCTTAAGACTCTTAATTGCTCATATGTGTACCTAAAGTCTTGATTGGAAATGTATTATTGTTGATAACCTATAAACATGGTTGGAAGTGAAATCAGTGAATTGGGGGTATAAAGTGTGGCCAACATGCCAATAGTGAAAGTTATACTTGTGGCCAATGGTGCCAAGGAAATAAAATAATGTGAGAAAGATTATGAAATGAGTTTTGACTCAACTATTCCAAAATTGACTTCGATAATATAATTGGCTAAAAGCTTATGAACTCAAGTGATGCCCATATATGGCTGTTTTAGCTAATGCTATGCTTTGTAAGTATTTTTCAATCTGTTTTGCGTTCTTATATATTCGTATGTGGAAATTGTGTATGATTTTAACTTGTGCTTTGATTGCCAATCTTTTTACTCCATTTATTAGAAAGAAATCTATTGTTTTTAAAGCCTTCATTACTAATGAACTTAAAGTTGTGATTTCCGAAATATTCTACTTGTTGATAATTATGATGATGATCTATGAAAGGTAAGAAATGAAAGTGTGGATTATGAAATACGGCCATTGCACCATGAATAAAGAATCATATGTATGGCCAAGAGAGCCAATGAAATAATAATGTTGTAAGTGGTTGAAAGTACGTATTAAGTGATATGTGGTGTGAAAGGTTATGAGATGTACGTATTTGTACTTTTGTTTCCAATGTGTTATGAAACGTATAGGTATATTGTATTATGAAATCATGTGGACGGTCTATGAAACGCATAGGTATATTGTGTTATGAAATCTTGTGGACGGTCTATGAAACGTACAGGTATATTGTGTTATGAAATCCTGTGGACGGTCTATGGAACGCATATATGAAATCCTGTGGACGGTGTATGAAACGCATAGGTATATTGTGTTATGAAATCCTGTGGACTGTCTATGAAACGCATAGGTATATTGTGTTATGAATTCCTGTGGATTGTCTATGAAACGCATAGGTATATTGTGTTATGAAATCCTGTGGACGGTCTATGAAACGCATAGGTATATTGTGTTATGTAATCCTGTGGACAGTCTATGAAACGCATAGGTATATTATGATAGTAAATACTGTGGACAGTCTATGAAACGCATAGGTATATTATGTTATGAAATCTCGTGGACGGTCTATGAAACGCATAGGTGCATTGTGTATGAGAAGTATAGGTGTACTGTATGAATAAACACTATGGAATGTCTATGAAACGCATAAGTGTATAATATGATATGTGAACACTAAGGACGGTCTAATGAGACACATTATTAATGCAGACAATATAGGTGCCTCTTTCGTTGTCCTTGTTTGTACAGGTTGTTTCAATTACATTTTATTATGTGTTCCACGTATAGATCATATGGGCATTCTATTTTGAAAGATGATTTCTAGTTATACATACTAGTGCTATTCGACAGTACTAACGTCCCTTTTTCCGAGGGCGCTGCATCTTTAATGGATGCAGGTGGTTCTACAGCAGGTGGTATTGATCAGTGATAGCAATACACTCTTTTCAGCAGATTTTGTGAGCCCCACTTCATTTTGGGGTCATGTATCTTTTGTTTCTCATGTACTTTGTGGTTGAGGTATAGCCGGGGCCTTGTTGCCGGCATTTCCATAAGACTCTTCAATTGTACTTAGAGGCTCCGTAGATAGGTTGTGGGTGGTATTTGATGTTGGGAATTGGATTAGAACCTTTGGTATTTGGCAACATGTTTTTCATTAAATCTATAAACTCGTACTATTTTTGAAATACTAAATGATGTCGTTAATGGAAATGAAATGGAAGCGGTTAATGAAATCTTTTTAGTATTTGATTAACGGAGTACATCCCCTCTTTATTCAGGGATGAATTTGGGTAGAATGAAATCTAGCAGGCTTGCTCAGTCGGATTTACTCAGTTGAGCGCCGGTTGCGCTCCTCGGTTTTGGGGCGTGACAAAATCATCAAGCCTCTGAGGGCATCCCATCATATCATCTTGACCTCAGTGGGCGAAATCATCAACGTATACCAACTGATCAGGTGGTGGTGCATATATAACGCAGTAACCTTTCTCCAAACCCCATACGATCAGTATGCCTTCGGGTAATATCATGAAATAACTTTATCAACTTACTTATTTTCTAAAACCCATGAACATATGACATAATAATAAGACACATAGGGAATCAACAACATAGGCACCCCTAGTCCTTCTATGAATAGAGGCATTTATGAAAGTTGTGCATTTGCTCATTTCGCTTGTATCGTATGGATCATGCCAAAATGAAAGAAGGGATAGTTTTAACATACATGAGCCGATTCTCTTAACAATCCCTCTAATCCACGTCTTTTGCGAAAAATACGTAACGGCGGATCGAAGTAGGAAAAATCCTTATTCTTGAGAAAGATTATACCGTGCTCCCTTAAAATTGCATCTCACGCTGTTGTAGCACTAAAAGGGTTCATATGAATTCTTTTTGAGACTTTCCATCTGTTGCTAGCAAGCCTATACATCTCACTTTAATTGTCTTTATCAAAATGGGTGTGGGCCCGACTTTATGTGATTACTTTGCCAAAGAATCGCCTAACTATGCCACCTAGCTACCTAATTTACCTAGTCACTATTAGGCATGATTAGCAATCCAACTTGCTGCCACGTTGGGAGGTCTAATTAATTAGTTAACTTCCCACTAAAATCAATAATTAACTCATTACCAACGTAATTAGGAATTATCTTAAATTACTTAAAATACTAATCACCTTTAACATACTTTATACACCTTGTTATCATGGTCATGTGGTACATTGTATGACACTAGTTCATAAATACGGGGTATTATAGCTTGGACCGTATTTTATCCCAAATTGTCAAACTTCAACGAAACTCATTTTCTTCGATTTGTTTACCCTCTAACCTTCACGGCACTAACCTATCACCTGTTATAAATAAAATAATTACATATATCCTCAAAATTAATCTCATTCCCCAGCTTACGTTGATCAACTTATGACAAAACTTTAACGTACAAAAGTGCAAAATATAACAATTTACTTCACTTGAGTATGCTATGACATTGTGTCTTGCCAAGATGTTAAATAAGGTGCTTCTTAGGAGGCATCCCAAGTTCTTTTCCTTTCTCTTTTTAGTTATATGTTACTTGCTGCTTTTAACTTGATTTGAAGTGTGCTGCAGGGATGAGTGTTAGATGAGAAATGATAGACAAGGTTGTGTAATCAAAACAGGAAATACAGACCGCATTTTTCCTTTATGCGGCCACAAAAAAAGGATGCTACCGTAGATGCCTTTGTGCGGTTGCAGATTTCATCTACGGACCACACTTGCAAGAGTAAACTTAGATGCTAAATGAAAGGTCCTCTAAATGTTTCACCTGTCAGTGTGAGGCTAAAGTGCAGACCTCTAGTGAAATGTGCGGTCGCACTTGAAATTGTGCAGACCACACAATTGTCTCGACCACTGAAGCCCATGTAGCAGAGCGTGGCCCGTACATGAAATTTTGTGACCGCACTCACCTATAAAACCTTCCATCATCTCTGAGTTTAAATACGACTAGAGCTATCAGTTTACACTTTTCACATTTTTGAAAATTCACTGTTACTATGAGAGATTACCTGAGGACTTTGCATTATCAATCACACACCACCATTAGCACTCACTTGGATCTTTGCACATTTACACCATCTGGTATACTTTATTTTATGTTAATTTTATTTTTCCTTTTAACTTCTTTTAAGGCCATCTGTTATTATATTCCTTCAATGTATCCATGTGGGGTAGTTTTATACTGGGTAATTCATAAGGCATGCTAGACTGGGTTGGGATAACTGATTTTAATGTCTATACCATGTTGCCAAGTAGATTTGAACAAAAAATTATCATGACCTAGGTAAAATAGACCTGTCCCATTTGTGTTCTTGATTGTGCGGACCGCACTTGAAATTGTGCGGTTCGCAATCTGCTAATTTAGGCAACTTGTTGGATGTTGTTTCTGCGGCCGCACTTTAATTATGCGGACTGCAGATTTTCTTATGTGATCGCATAATGGGTCCGCACTGTCAATCAGAGGCAGTGATGGCAAATGGGTCGGTCCGGTCCCTAAATGGGCCAAGAGGGTTGGTTTCGTGGGCCGCGGTCCTGGGCCGGTCCCGTTTCTTAAAAAACGAGCTTAGCGGTCCCGAGATAAACGGTCTTTTTATAGGAACCGACCCAGGACTGGGCCTACGAACTCATGGTCCCGGGCTAAACGGGCCGGGCCCGCGTGCTAAATGGCTAAGTGGGCCAAAGGGCTAAGTTGTGATTTTAAAAAAAAAATAGAAATTAGAGACTAAAAAATATTTAAAATATATTTAAGGCAATACCTTGTAAATTTATTATAGAATTGTGACCTAATTTTTTAATTCAAATTTAAAGATAAAAATATTGTAAAAGATAAATAAAGCAATGCCTTGTAATTTTATTATAGCAATAAAAAATATGGCAATATCTTTCTTAGTCTTCCTCCCCCCTATGGAATGAGCACAGCAAGTTCCTAACACCACCATTGAGGAAAAAAAAAGAACTAATCAAGATGTGCCAAAATACAAGTTACATAATACATACTAATTTTTGTTCATACAAGTTACATGCTATCTCTTACAAACTTCATAAATCCTTCAAGGTTCGGAGGACTTTCCGTTGGTGGTGGGGAAAAGTAGCTTGGTCATTGCCGCTTCCATTGTCGGGCGAAGCAGCATCCTCAGTAAGTTCAGCTAGTATTTCTTCGTAAGCTTTGTCTTCCTCTGGTTGTGATTCAGCAAGTCCATAATTTCTTCTTTCCAAACGGATCCAATCTCTAAAAAGTAGTGATTTTTCCAAGCTCTCTCTCATAGACGCTCTATAATCACCGATTTGAAGTCTTGCTTGACTGAAAATGCTCTCCGATGCCACTATTGAAGCTTGAATAGTTAAAATGTCTCGGACCATCCTTGAAAGAACCAGAAAGTATTTTTCTTTGTCCTTCCACCATTGCAAAATATTAAAGGAGCCGTCGGGATTCAATTCCTCAATTTGCTGCGAAAAATAAACTTCAAACTCATTTAGTTGTAAACAAACATTATTACTAGAACCAAAAGAACCTCTAAACCCCACCCAAGCACTAAATGCTCTTACTATCGCAGTTCTTTTAGATGATTGAGAATCAAAAGAAGAAGGAGTTGGAACATTGGTCAAGCATGATTTAATGCAACTTGATAAGCATTATAAATAGTTTGAGCATTTATTCTAATTGAGGCTATGCTTCCGGAAGTTAAGGCAACTCATCATCTTGAAGTGCTAAACCACCAAAATTGAGGACCTCCTAATTTCATACAAGGATTTAACAAAGCAGCAACACCATAAATAGGGGAAAAGGGAAAAAATATGCTTTAATTTTTTCTCATAGAATCAATAGCAAGTTTATAAATTTCCCCACCCTTTCAAAAATGAGCAAACAAATTTGCAAGTTCTGCAATATAAACTAAACAGTTAGAAATATTAGGATAATATTGCCCAGAAAATTTATTTGTAGCGATATGAAATTTTTCTAAAAAATCAACAAGCATTTTAACATTAGCCCAATCCCCATTCGTAAGGTGTTCGTCATCATTACTTATATGTGTATTAAACGTTGATTTTATGGGGTTTCTATATTCATATGCAACAACCAAACCTTCATACATGTAATTCCATCTAGTTGGACAAGGTTTAGGAACCTTTCTTTCTCTTAGGCCACATTCATCGCATCTTTTAAAATATTCTCTAAGTCTACTTCTACGGTTTGAATGAAAAAGCCAGTTAAGAGCCATTTTAACCTTTTTCATTTGAATATTAAAAATTATCATACCATCACCCACAATTAAATGGTAAATATGACAAATGCATCTAACATGAAAAATGTTACTAAATGCAGGATTTAGCGTAGTGGTAAGCAAGTCTATAGCATTTGTGTTATTAGTAGTATTATCCATTGGAACTGATATTATTTTATCACTAATGCAAAAATATCTGTAAATATCCGTAATTGTGTTAGCAATAAATTGCCCTGTGTGATGTGAAACAATTATTCTATAAGTAATTATGCGCTTTTGCATTATCCAATCCTTATCAATCCAATGAGCTGTAATAGTAAGGTAATCACAATCGTTGTTACTTCTACCAATATCAGTTGTAATAGCAACACGACAATTTATATGAGTAAATAAAAAAATACAAATATTATTCATATTCATGTTTATATTTATAAACATCGCTCTTAACGGTTGTGCAAGAAAAACCTTTATAAGTAGGATTAAAAAAATGTCTAATATAATGCACAAACGCAGGGTTAGAAGGAAAACTATAGGGTAAGCACATAACAGCTACCATTTTTGCCAATTCTTCTCGATCTTTTTTTGGATCATAATATAAAATACCACCGGTAACAGTGTTAATTCCCGGTTAAAGATGATTTGAACCGGTACTAGGGTCAAACTGACTAGGACTAGGTACACTTTTCCCCTCGGCCAAAGCTTCCAGACGTTGATATCTAACGTTATCTTTAGGGTATTTTTTTATATGTCTAGCCAAAGATCCTGTCACGCCTCGCGATCCAAAATATTTAAAAGCTAACTCCATACCACAAGTTTTATACTTAGTCTTATTTTGTGAAACTAGTTGAGTAAAAAATGGCCAAACAGGAGATCTTTTCTGCCGTTTGGTAGGTTGTCTAGAAAAACCAGGGGCAGTAACGGGAGTATCAGATGGGTCATCATTTGGATTAGCAACGTTATCACTAGTTGGGTTAACATCACGAGCAGGACTAGTGGGTGTATCATCATCCGGTTGAGTTTCATCAAGATTAATTTCCTCATCATCATTTTCATCAATAGTATTATAATTATTAGAACAGAGAGAATTCATTAATTCATGGTCTAAATGTTCACCGGGTGCAATATTATGGCAAAATTCAGTCACGGTAAATTGTAATAAAGTATTATCAGTATCAAGAATAGCAGGTGTAAGACGAGTATGGGGTTTGGTTTGGGGAGCCAGGGGCAGGGAAGGAGGAACATCAGTACCACTAGATTCGCCAGTCTTGGATTTTCCCTTATTCTTATTTTTACCAAAAATATTTCTTAAGGAAGACATCTTAATTAATCAAGTAATAGCAAATAAATAAAACAAACAAAACTATAATATTAAGACTTAAGAGTTGGAATGAGTTTACTGAATTTACGAACAACTTATTGAAAATTGATTATCGTTAAGGACTTGAAGACTTCAATTCACTAACTTCACAAAATTTTCACAAATTGTAACAACCACAATATTTTTTGACTATTTTTTGGAATAAAATAAGCAATAGTAGCAAGTATAGAAGAAAATTAGAGAGAGATTATGATATATTGATATTGATTTTGTAAGAAAATGAAAGAATGAGGGGGGTATGTATAGTTGAAAATAAGGAAGAAGTGTAATTACAAAATGTTTGGGGTTAAAACTAAGTTGGGGGTTAAATGGCTAATTTTTAAATAGTCAACGGCTATTTTTTAAAGCCCAACAGCTCTTTTTTTAAATAGCCAAACAACTAGTTTTTTAAAAACAATATCCGTTGGGCCCATTTGGCTCGCCAAGAGACCGGTCTGATCCCGGTCCCTTGGCGGGCCAAACGGGCCCGGTCCTTACGGTTCTTAGGCAAGAAACGGTCCACGAGACCGGCCCAAGCCCACCTCTACAAGTCCCGGTCCCGGCCCAATTACCCCGAAGGCTCGGACCGGTCCCGGGCCCGGACCGGCCCACTTGCCACCCTTAATCAGAGGCTTGTCCTCCGAGCTTATAATTGTGCGGGCCGCAGATGAATTGTGCGGTTGTTAAACACAACCGCTCTTTCCATCAGAGAGGGTGCATCCGAACCCCTTCTACATCTGTGCATAAGTGAGGCCGCACTTCGAATTGTGCGGTCCGCACTTCCACTTCTGCGGTCCTCACTCCAAATTTTGGTGACCGCACTTCCCCCATTTCTTCTGCATGTTTATCCAACTACAACCTCACTACTTCTATGTTGTCCTCACTCACTTATATGAGTTTTAACTATTCTGAAACATGAATTTCAACTAAAAATTCTATTTGTGCTTATACAGACAATGGTACGATCAAGAAGTCGAGGTGAATCTACCAAAGGGAGAGGAGAGAATCTTCAAGGGGTAGGGGCAGAGGTGCCTTGCCCCCAAGTGTGCAGAAAACTATCTCCAAGAAAGCAACAGTAGGCCGAGGGAGAGGTTGAGACCTCTCAGAGTCTAACTCATATGCCCCATCTAGGGAAGCCTCCGGGGGGATTTCTGAATCATTATCGGAGGAGCACACTGAAGAACAATCCAGGCCACAAAGCAGTCTGAGCCTCTGGATGTACCGACAGCACTTCATAGGGTTCAGCGAGTGATGGTCATGGGTCCAATGCAGTTGCTGCGGGCTCTGATTCTGATGATGTCCCAGATGATGGGAGAGGGGGGAGAAGTTGCTCAAGCAGGGTTGGCAAGATCAATAAAGAAGGAGATCTAGGAAGATAGATTTGTGAGTCATCGTGCATTTTCTAATTTCCGCTGTAGTGGATTGTGAGGTCCTTGACACATGAGCGGCAGTTTCTTCTGAAGGACTTAGACAAATACAACCCCGCAGTTCTGGAGCAGTTTACTAAAAGAAAGGGGTGGATGCTATTTACTGAAAAGCTAGTGGATGTAAAGGAGAACCTTGTCCAAGAATTATATGACAGCACAACGCATATTCTCAAAGGGATAAAGATCACCAGGGTGCACAACTTGAAGGTGAAGTTTGATCAGCATACGTTGAATGCACACTTGAGATTTGAGGATGTGGAACTGAAAGAGTATTTAGAGAAGTTGGCTTTGAAAGAAGAGGTGAGGCCGTGGCTTGCAGAGATTCTTGCATCGGGACCTGCTCTTCCTTGGATTTCAGTCGTGGTGCCTATCATCAGGAACACTCTCAGCTTTGAGGCGGAAGGATGGCAGACCTTTGTGTGCAGTAGACTTGATTCATGCTTCCTGCCCATTCCTGGAGCTATATTGGTGGCCTCTGTTATGGCTGGGTACCCGATCAATGTGGGTGCCCTAATGTTGGCAAACATCTCCCTTGTGGGCAGCAGGGTAACATCTCCTATCTATATCCCAGCACCATTACTAAGTATCTCATGGATGAAAAGGTGGAGTCCAAGCCATTTGACACTAAGGTCAAGCCGATAGTGGTAGTTTCGGATCCATTTGATAGTCCAACTACTTCTATTGTGCCTTCTACCTGATAGCATCCTAGGAAGCTCAAATCTATTCAAGGACAAGAATGAAGCTTCGGAATCTCAAAGAGGGCCTTTAACAAGATGTCAAGCTAAAGAGTTGCAAAACAAGGTCATTAGACTTCAAGTGAAAATAAAGAAGTTGTTAATTGGGGTGGAGAGCTCAAGGATAAAGGATATGAGTTGTCTAAGTGTTATAATTATTTTATGGTACAAATTCATGTCCAAGAAGAGGTGGATTAGATCCCAAGAGACATCTTCTGAAGAAGGTCCAAATCAGGCCACTATTGGACCTATTTGGCACCTAAACATGTGTCCAAACTTGCATCCCAATAAGTCCTACATCAAGACACATTTTTATAACATAAAAAGGACTTACTTTCTGCCCAAGAAAGGTTCAATAGGCGTGATAGAAGTTGGGTACAAGTTGGTGCCAAGTTGCTTGCAAGTTGCCTTCAAGATTTCCAAGATCCTATCCATGATTGGTTTGGGACTTTCAAGATTCTATGCTAGATTGGTTTTAACTTATTTCCATATATTTTGGTACTAGATTTATTGCTTTCCTAGTTAGTTAAGGTTATATTTTCCTTTTCCTAAGATTGTTGGAGTTAGTTTCCAAGATTGACTTGGTTTTTGTTTCCTAGTATTTTTCCTTTTCCTAAGGTATTTGGACTTGTTGTCCAAAGTAGTTTAGGACTTTATTTCCTTGTTTTTAGGTAGGAATTTCGTGACCCCCTCTCTATATAAAGGGGTGTCATCTTTGTTTTTAGAGTTTAGATTATTATAGACAATATCAATAAAAATTGTGAGATTTTTCTTGCACTCTTGTGTGTGGCTACTCTTGGTTTTATTCTTCAACCTTCAAGACTCAACTTAAGGTGATAAAATTAAACTCTTTCGAAATTTTAGATCACTTCTAGGTATTCAAGAAAGGTAATAAGTTTAGTCTTATTGTTGTTCTTGTTATTCTAAAGGGTCGGGTTTCACAATCTATCTCTTGTTTTTAATTCTCTACTAAAGGCGATTAGTTCTTTGTTAGCTAATTATTGTTGTTAGGATTCAACTTCAAGAATAGACTTCTTGAATTCAAGAAACTCTTTCTTGAATTCAATCTATCTTTAATTTTCTGTTGTTTTATTGTTTCTTTATTTTCTTTTAGCTTCCACACGTTTCTTGATTTTCTTTACTAATTCTTGGACCCCTATCGTGTTGTTATCAAGTGGTATCAGAGTATAGGCTAATCAAGATTTCAATCTTGATAATCTTGGGAGGTTCTTGAGCAAAACAAAACCAAAAAAAAAAAAACAAAAAAAAAACGAAAAATCAGCCAAAAGAAAAGCATTATGGCTCATTATTATTTGTAGAACTCAAGTGTTATTTGGTTTTCAAGTCAAGAAAGGAAATAAGAAGAGGCGATCCTAGTTCTTGAAGATTAAGGTAACTTCTTTCCTTATTCTTGTGAGTTTTGGATTTCCTAAATTCTTTCCTTATTTTTTCTACATAACCAATTCCCATTCTTCCAAGGTTTGGTCCTTCACTTTCCTTTTCTTTTTCTAATTCCACATTATTATCACTAAGGGTTGTGACTAGTAAGGTTTATTAATAAATCTAAAGTTTAATGACCAAGAGTTGCTTTGAGTGGAAAAAGGCAAGAGAGGCGAGAACATTAGAGGAAAAAGCCAAAATTTGAGCGATACATAATTCTTCTAAGCTTTGTTCAAGATGTTTCAAACAGGTAGTTATAGTGAAAGGAGGCGAGCTATGACTCAACAACTTGAAAAGTCGAATTTACAGTATACCGAATGGAAGGAAGACAATGGTAAAATTATTTTTCAAATAAGAGCTAAAGTAATGTCTGCGATTTGTGCCCTTAGAATTGACAAAGAGTTTGGCTATAACTCAATTAGCACTTATATGGTTGAAAAATTAAACTTGCCTTGGGTTGAGCATATTGAATCCTACATGTTGAGAGGTGTAAAGGTAGATAAAAGAGTGTTATTACTATTCTCTATTGGAAGGTATGAGGATGCGATCTGGTGTGATGTGATTCCCATGAATAATTATCATATCTTGTTGGGAAAGCCATGGTATGCCTATAGAAGAGCTTCATATAATATGGAAAAAATAGATACTCTCTTGAGGTTAATGGGAAGAAACTTATTCTTGGACCTTTGACTCCCTCACAAATTTATGAAGATGAAAAGACTGTTAAAGAGAATATGAAAAAATATGAGAGAGAAAAGAATGAGAGGAGTAAGGGAGTGCAGGTTGACATCCCAACAGAGAAAAAAGGAGAGGTTGTATTGAGTGAAGAGAATGTGATGTCAATTGAGAAAAAGAGTGAGCTTGAGGGAAAATAAAAGAGAGAAGGCAATGAGATAAGAAAAGTCTTTGAGGTAGAGAGAAAAAAAACAAGAGGGTTTGAGTAAAGAAGAAGAAAAAAACTTTAGTGAGAGAAAAGAGGCTAAGGGTGAGAGAAAAGTTAGTCTTGTGATAAAAGCCAAAGAGAGTGTAAGCAAGAAAATATTTTCTTTACTTCCTAACCTATTAAATCTTTTTTATTTTAGTTCTTGTGATTTTGTGCAGCCATATGTAGAAATACCTTTTGAAAGGGTAGGTGAGGCACAAGAGATGGTAGCAAAGGATCCAATCGGATTACAACATGAATTTAGCGAAATCAATTCTTGTTGGATGGTGGAAGATAAAAGCTTGGTTAATTTCTTTGTTGTTGAATCTTTTGACTATTTTGATCCTTATTTACAGGTTTATAACATGGAGTTCCCTAAAGGCATTGCTAAGTTAGAGCCATTGCATAAAAGAATAAAAGGTGATGTTGTTCCATTAGTAAATAAGTCCAAGCATGGTATGTATAATTGGTTCATTCACATTCTTGGCCTTTCTAGAACACCTAAGGTATTTTTGGAGGTAATGAACAATACTCTTATTTCTTATATTGGTGACTTTATAATTTTTATGGATGATGATATTTTGATGCATATCAAGTCATTAACTGTAATATCTAAGTTAAAGTGCAAGAGTAATTTGCTTTCCTTTGAAATTGAGTATGGCATAGATGATTATGCATTTCAACTTGGTGGAAAGAGGCATGAAATTTATGAGAAGAGGCTTGCTAATGAGTTAAATGTTCTTTCTTCTCTTATTCAAGTGTCTAATAAGTTTTCATGTGATAAATTGCTAGAATGTGAGTTTTGTTGTTTGATGGGAAGTCATTCCTCTAGTCATGTTGATTGTGAGCCTATAAAAGTGTGTAAAGAGGATATGCATGATTATTATGATGTTAGTGATCAAATACTCTTTCATGAACCTATCTATGACTCTTTCTGTGATAGTTTGAGCAATTATGTAGAATCCATTGATGTTGCGAATGTTATTGGGGAAAGTTATAATCATGAGCTTGAATGTATTAAAATTTGTATTTTGGAATTTATGGGTTCTTCTAACCTTTCTGGGAATTTATGTGCTTCTTTGAATAACTTACATGTAGAAGAATCCATGAGATTTATAATTGATACTTGGCTATATCATAAGGGTGTCTTATTTGATACATGTGGCATAGATACTTGTGTTAAATGGATGCATGACCAATATTTTGTAATTTCTTTGGCATGCACATGTTTGGACTACTTATTGACAAGATCGCATTGCAAATTTCATTACATAGTGCATCTAAGAGAGGTTTTTATTGGACAACTCTAAGTAGGCATAAATTTTATTGGGATGATGATGTCCATATACTTTATAAAGGAGTATTTACACCTATTAGGCTTAATTGGGTTAAGTAGACACATGGTCACTATCTTGTTTTATTCCTACTATTTTTTCAGATTAGTGGATGCCATTTACTAGTACGTGACTTCTTTTTCTTGCAAGGTCGAAATTCGAGGACGAATTTTCTTCTGAAGAGGGGAATGATAGCATCCTAGGAAGCTCAAATCTATTCAAGGACAAGAATGAAGCTTTGGAATCTCAAAGAGGGACTTTAACAAGATGTCAAGCTAAAGAGTTACAAAACAAGGTCATTAGACTTCAAGTGCAAATAAAGAAGTTGTTAATTGGGATGGAGAGCTCAAGGATAAAGGATATGAGTTGTCTAAGTGTTATAATTATTTTATGGTACAAATTCATGTCCAAGAAGAGGTGGATTAGATCCCAAGAGACATCTTCTAAAGAAGGTCCAAATCAGGCCATTATTGGACCTTTTTGGTACCTAAACATGTGTCCAAACTTGCATCCCAATAAGTCCTACATGAAGACACATTTTTATAACATAAAAAAGACTTACTTGCTGCCCAAGAAAGGTTCAATAGTCGTGATAGAAGTTGGGTACAAGTTGCTTGCAAGTTGCCTTCAAGATTTCTAAGATCCTATCCATGATTGGTTTGGGACTTTCAAGATTCTATCCTAGATTGGTTTTAACTTATTTTCATATATTTTGGTACTAGATTTATTGATTTCCTAGTTAGGTTAAGGAGATGTTTTCCTTTTCCTAAGATTGTTGGAGTTACTTTCCAAGATTGGCTTGGTTTTTGTTTCCTAGTATTTTTCCTTTTCCTAAGGTATTTGGACTTGTTGTCCAAAGTAGTTTAGGACTTTATTTCCTTGTTTTTAGGTAGGAATTTCGTGACCTCCTCTCTATATAAAGGGGTGTCATCTTTGTTTTTAGATTTTAGATTATTATAGACAATATCAATAAAAATTGTGAGATTTTTCCTGCACTCTTGTGTGTGGCAACTCTTGGATTTATTCTTCAACCTTCAAGACTCAACTTAAGGTGGTAAGATTAAACACTTTCGAAATCTTAGATCACTTCTAGGTATTCAAGAGAGGTGATAAGTTTAGGCTTATTGTTGTTCTTGTTATTCTAAAGGGTCGGGTTTCACAATCTATCTCTTGTTTGTAATTCTCTACCAAAGGCGATTAGTTCTTTGTTAGCTAATTGTTGTTGTTAGGATTCAACTTTAACAATAGACTTCTTGAATTCAAGAAACTCTTTCTTGAATTCAATCTATCTTTAATTTTCCGTTGTTTTTTTTGTTTCTTTATTTTCTTTTAGCTTCCACACGTTTCTTGATTTTCTTTAATAATTCTTGGATCCCTATCATAATGATAGATTCCTAGGAAGCTCCAATCTATTCAAGGACAAGAATGAAGCTTTGGAATCTCAAAGAGGGCCTTTAACAAGATGTCAAGCTAAAGAGTTGCAAAACAAGGTCATTAGACTTCAAGTGCAAATAAAGAAGTTGTTAATTGGGATGGAGAGCTCAAGGGTAAAGGATATGAGTTGTCTAAGTGTTATAATTATTTTATAGTACAAATTCATGTCCAAGAAGAGGTGGATTAGATCCCAAGAGACACCTTCTGAGGAAGGTCCAAATCAGGCCACTATTGGACCTATTTGGCACCTAAACATGTGTCCAAACTTGCATCCCAATAAGTCCTACATGAAGATACATTTTTATAACATAAAAATTACTTAATTGCTTCCCAAGAAAGGTTCAATAGGCGTGATAGAAGTTGGGTACAAGTTGGTGCCAAGTTGCTTGCAAGTTGCCTCATAGATTTCCAAGATCCTATCCATGATTGGTTTGCGACTTTCAAGATTCTATCCAAGATTAGTTTTAACTTATTTCCATATATTTTGGTACTAGATTTATTGATTTCCTAGTTAGTTAAGGTGATGTTTTCCTTTTCCTAAGATTGTTGGAGTTACTTTCCAAGATTGGCTTGGTTTTTGTTTCCTAGTGTTTTTCCTTTTCCTAAGTCATTTGGACTTGTTGTCCAAAGTAGTTTAGGACTTTATTTCCTTATTTTTAGGTAGGAATTTCGTGACCCCCTCTCTATATAAAGGGGTATATTCTTTGTTTTTAGATTTTTAGATTATGATAGACAATATCAATAAAAATTGTTAGATTTTTCTTGCACTCTTGTGTGTGGCTACTCTTGGATTTATTCTTCAACCTTCAAGACTCAACTTAAGGTGGTAAGATTAAACTCTTTTGAAATCTTAGATCACTTCTAGGTATTCAAGAAAGGTGATAAGTTTAGGCTTATTATCGTTCTTGTTATTCTAAAGGGTCGGGTTTCACAATCTATCTCTTGTTTGTAATTCTCTACCAAAGGCGATTAGTTCTTTGTTAGCTAATTGTTATTGTTAGGATTCAACTTCAAGAATAGACTTCTTGAATTCAAGAAACTCTTTCTTAAATTCAATCTATCTTTCATTTTCCGTTGTTTTTTGTTTCTTTATTTTCTTTTAGCTTCCGCACGTTTCTTGATTTTCTTTAGTAATTCATGGACCCCTATCGTGTTGTTATGCAGCTGCTGATATGCTCGAGCCACCATCATTAGCTCCTTCTACAACTCCTACTGCAGTTCCTATTCCAGCTCCGAGGCTGGTGCCCATGCCTATAAGTCCATTATCTGCTCTGCGAGTCTCCCAGACCCTGGCGAGTCTCAACAACTGGATACAGGCAGCTACTTCAAAGCTGTATAAGATCTCTAGTAGTGTTGCAGGGCAGACATCTACATAGGCACCCCTGGACCCCTCTGACATTGATAATAAGCTCAACAAAGTCTTAGACAACCAGAAGGTCATCATGGATACATTGGTACAACACGGTGGTGTGATTGAGCGATTGACCAAGTAGGTGAGGAAAATGAGGATGTCGCAGGCTAACAAGGAGTCGGTTGATGAGCGTCGTGCTGAGGTGACCTGGATAGTTGAGGTCGGAGATTTACTATTTGACATGCTGCTTGACCTCTCCCAGTCCCACCCAGCTCCATCTTCTCAGGCTGCTCCCGCTGCTCCGACTGAGGAGTTGTGCCTTGCTGCCGATACTGCTGAGGCAGTGCGTGCTATGTTCACTTCTCTGGCCACTCCCGGACTTGATGATTATATTTAGTTGGCTGAGCGAACTACGACTGATGCTACTGGGGACACAGTGATGACTGAGGACACTTAGGGAGTTTCTTTGCCCTCTCTACTTTTTGATCTTATTTTGTTAAGCATTGGGGATAACACTTATTTTTATACCGGGGGGGGGGGGGAGGGGTGGAGCTTATTTGATACATTTGGGTACTTTGGAATGTAATAATTGGATGATTCTACTTTATTTTTATTTTATCTGTAGTAGCTATTTCTTTCATTAACTTTTTTTAGTTGTTAATCTTTAGTTGTGTTCGTTTTAGTAGCTTTTATGTTTTTCTTAGTAGTGTTGATAATAAGACTTTAGTTTTCTTAATGCCACGATTCTTTCCAAAGATAGTCTTTTATCTGAACCGGGTGATTCTTCCCGAGGATAGATAGTGTGACAATTTTCTTAAGGTAATGAGTCTGTTTATGTTTGGTAATAATAATAGTAAGTAGTAATGAATAAAAGCCCTAATTAAGTCATTCTCTAAAAAGAGTTATTGTTGCTTCATTTGGCACCAACACACTTAACTGCATGCTTATGGTTTGAAACAAAGTTTTTGGAAGAAAATAGCTCTAGTTAGTGATTTTGAGGTTCTTGAGTTGACTTTGATAATCATTAAGTGGTTGATTGGACCATAGTGATCCTTAACTTGACTGTGTTCATTGTGGGCTTTAGACTCTATCCTCTTTTACGGTCTAGTTGCATGAGAGGTGAGGTGACTTTAGTTGCTAGTCCAAATACTTGATTAGATAGTCTAGAACTTTCCCCAAATGTGTTTTAAGGCGAAATTCTAGATTTGCTTGGTCTGGAAGATGATTGTAGGCTTTCCTTGGTCCGTTTGAGCTTTCTATTGTCACCCTATGATCGTTATCCCTATTTAACCCCTTTGAACCTTTATCCTTTCTCGGTTGGCAACCATGCTACAAGTCTTTACCTGTTTTGATCATAATCCTCTCTTGGCACCCGAACCTTCCTTATCACTTTTATAAAATAAGTGGCTCAAGGAATAAGTTTGGGGGGGGGGGGATAAGTTGAGGAATCTAAAAGAGATATCAAGGCACTGAATAAAGAGAAAAGAAATGATCTCCGTGAAAAGAGAACAAGTAAAGAAAGAACAAAAAGAAAAGAAAACGGGAGATCGATGAAATTGAAAAAGAGGCAACTATCTCTAGTATGAGCATCAAGGTAAACAAATAGTGTAATGAACAATAAAGAGTGATGGCAATTCTCTCTAGCCCCCAAGAAAAAGAAATTCCTCTAAGGGTTTGGTAAATGTGAGACAAGAAATGAAAAATGGAGTGCTTAAGGAAGGGTGTAACTACTTATCCCATATGATAACCTCAATTCAAAAGCCTTCATTACAACCTGAAATAAATCCTACTTGATTTTATACCGAGTGAGCTTATATTAGTGGAGATTTATATGAGCGGAAAGCCTATGGTACTTGAAGCTTTACTTGTGACATTCCTCTCTGAGAGAAGAATGGATCCTTTATTGCTCTAGAAATTGAAGTGAGCATGAAAAATGGAAGGTAGAGGAGGAAGAGTTTGGAGTCTACCATGATTTACATGATAGAACAAGAGTCCTTGATGAGTGAAATCTATTCTTGAAGCTCCAATGTCACACTAAAGTTATATGCACATAACACATATTTTGGCACCTTGTTGAAAATGCATGAGTATTGTGGGTAATTGTTGGTCCCAACTGAGTATGAATGACTTGCAATTGACTCTTTAAAATGACATTTCACTTAGGGGAGGAGGGAACTAATCTATTTGCTTTAGGACAAGCAAAGACTTAAGTTTGGAGGAGGTTATAAGTGTGGATATTAACCACCTATTACTACCTTCTTGTTTCAGTTTTAGTTCGAAAGTATTGATTTTTGTTTCCAAATATAATAAAATTATGTGAATTGCAGGCATATTGGAGGATTGGAGCTTAATGAAGAAATGTAACTCAAAAAGGAGTATTTAGCTCTACAAGGCAAAAAGGAGAAATGAAAGCAGAAGTGCGGTCCGCAGATGATTATGCGGTTCGCAGAAATAGAGGTGCGGCCACAGAAGATCCCTTGAAGCCTTAAAGCAGTTTAGCAGAAGCACGGTTCGACACCAAATTGTGCGGCCGGCAAAACTAGTCGCACTGACAAAGTTTGATAAGTTCAGAGAAGGTGTAGAAGACCAAGTGTGAAGCCTCTTGAAATTTCAGTCCGCAACTAAATTGTGCGGATGCAGAAGCTAAAGTGCTGCCGCAGAGACAATTGTACGGCTGCAGATTTCCTCCTAATGCAGCGGCTGCAGAAGCTAAAGTGTAGCCGCAAAGAAAATTGTGCGGCTGCAGATTTCCTCCTAATGCAAGAGCAGAAGAAAAGTGCAGTCCGCACATGGAATTGTGCGGTAGCAGAACCTTCAGAAGGGCATTTTTGTCAGCAAAATTCTGGACACTATAAATAGATGGGAAACAATTTTTTAGGGGAAACTTTTGTAATTTCTAGCAGTTGTAGCGGTTATATTTTACTGTTTTGGGAAAGTTGTGATAAAAATTGGAGAAGACCCACTACTTTTATCTCTTAATTGTAGTTTATGTCTTAAATTACTTAAATTACTTCTTCTATTCATGAGTAGCTAGATTTTATCTAGGGTTGTGACACAATCCAAGTGTGTCAAACTTATGGGTTGTTAATAATAATGCTTGTTTATGATTGAGTGTTTGTTATTTAGCCTTGTTTATGCTTTATATCTAGAATTAATGGTTGCAAATATTGATTCATGCCTATTTGACTTAGTTTTTACTTGAGAAAGAGAAACCTAGTCTAGGAAAACTTGGCTAACAAACGATTGAACTAGTAAAGGTTTTGGCTAATTTGATTAAAGAGTTTGAACTAGAGATAGGGAAAATCCGACTTGGATTCATATCAATTTTCTTAGATTGCTACCCATTTGGTCTTGAGAAAGCCAGTTTGGGTATAAACACTCTATAACCGAGAGGTATTGAGTGGGTACTTGAGAATTGAGAGTCGTAGTACACCCTGATCTACCAAACAAGCATTAACGTAGCATGCACATTAAGTTAACACCTAGGTGGAGGTTACATTCCTAGGCTTTTCCTCAGTTGATAAAAACACCAAAAACAATTTACTCTCTAGTTGCTTTTACTTAGTCTAATTTCTTAGCGTTAAAATTCGATAACAATCACCCTCTTGTTTAGAAGTGTAATTTATCTATTTAACGTTCTTTCTTCAAGTATTTACCTTAATACAGATTGTAAACTCCCTGAGGAATTCGACCCTGACTCAAGTTGGGTATTATAATTGCAACGATCGTTTCCCACTTATTATTGAGTGTGGATTGGATGTGATCAGTGTGTGGTACATGTCATTTTTCGGAAAGTTTTTACGTTAAATTTTGAAGAAAACTGGATTTTTGACTTAAAAGAGGCTAGAGTTGACCGTGATCAACATTTTTGGTAAATGACTCCGGATCGGTGTTTTGACGATTGTGGTTTGTTCGTATGATATTTTTGAACTTGTACGGGTTTTTGGTTGGGGTGCGAGGTGACCCGAGCACATTTCAGTGCATTATGTGAAAAATTGTGAAAATTAAGTTTTCAAGTTAAAATCATGATGTTAGGAAGCATGCACAAAAAGGTAAAGAGGAGAATCAAATAGATACCCTAATCCTTGCTGCTACAGTAAACTCTAGTTGTCTTTAAACTGAGGTTGAAGAGGAATTGTGCCACACGATGAATTTGGATGAGCAGGGTAGCTTGAAAGATGCACAAATACATGTTGAACAAGGTCCAGGTTATGCACCGCAACAACAGTCTTCGGATCAAAGGCAATCTAATGGAACAGTTAACCCTAGCTCGCCTGATACGGTTAATTGTGTAGTAGGGAATGCATAACGAGCTGCAAAAGATGTTGGCAAGGTTCATAGTGATCAAAGAAAGGTTATTACTGATACAGTTGGGGTCAGGGAATCAATTTAAAACAAGTAAGGCACCTGGAGCCAATGTAACAGTAATTTCTACTTCCAATGAAATAGTAAACCCTATTGTGGAAGCTGTTACTATTTTGCAAAGAGACGGAGATGAGCAGGTGGCTTTCAAGGGTGTTGTAAGTCACAAAAAAATCACGAGAAAAGAGAATGTGAAAGTGCAACAAGGTCAATTGGTACTTAAGGAGAATACGGGAAATCAGTTACAAATTTCAGAACCTAGATGTGATGATCCTGGAATCCTGGCTGGGAAGACTTTTAATGTCATAGTGGTATTATAGCTAAGGTCATTTTGATGAACCAAATGGGACAAAGGGAAATGGGAATGATTTCCAAGAATCATGAAACTAAGCCATTGGCACTTCAAGTGGTAGATGCTGAGTAGGTTGCACAAGAACAATTAGGGGAAGACATTGATGAAGGGTAAACTACAGCTAACTTTCAGCATATAGCACAAGAGGGAGATCTATCACCTAGAATTGTTGACAAGAAGAAGTCAGGAACTAAACAAGCAAGGAAACAAAATGAGAAAACTGTACTGGTTAGGGTACAACCAAGGAGGAATAGGACCTCTAATTCCTAATAATGTCTATGGATAATGCACTAATTTAGAATGTGAGGTTAGTCAATACTCAGAATGCTTTCCAGAGGTTGATTAATCTTCATAGAAAGTACAATGTTTACCTGATTGGTCTTATGGAGCCTTGGCAAGATATCAACAGAGGTATATATGAGGAGATTAGGAATTCACACTTCCCTAGCAAACATGAATGGGAAGATTTGGGCCTTTATTGATGAGGACATTGAGGTGGAGGTCATGAAAATATGGAGCAACAACTTACACTCAAACTATTTCATAGAGTATTGGATAAACATCTGATTGTAACATTGGTGTATGCCAAGTGTGATGCAATAGAGAGAATTGAGATATTGGATTCACTTTATCACCTAGCTTCTGACATGGAATTACATTGGCTTGTTGGAGGTGATTTTAATGTCATTTTCTCTGAAGGAGAGAAGTATGGTGGTCTGCCTATTTATCTTAGGGAAGTTGAAGATTTTGCTCATTGTATAGAAACTTGTGCTCTATATGATCTTGGATTCAAAGGAAGCCTATATATGGTGGAATGGGAGGTCGGATGATGCTCGCATTTTCAGAAGATTGGATAGGTATCTGGCTAATCAACAATTTCAGGAGTTGTTTCCAGCTTTGGAGGTTTAACATCTTATTAAGTTTGGATGAGATCATGTCCCTCTTTTATTGTCATGTAATGTGAATACATTTCAAGTGAAGAAACCATTGAAGTTTCTTAGTTTCTTGACAGCACATGAGACCATTTTAGATTGGTGAAGGAACATTAGAAGATTGACATTATGGGAAGCCCTTTCATCATATTTCAATACAAGCTAAAGAATATAAAGAAAGCTTTGACTACTTGGAGTAAAGTATCTTTTAGAGACATTTTCAAGAAAATAGCATCATTGGAGTATGTAATTAAAGTCCATGAGGTGGAGTTTGAGCTTAATCCAACTTCAAACAATAGAACTAAACTACACAAAGTTTAGGCGGATCTTACAAGGTATTTTCACTTAGAAGAGGAGTTCTAGAGGCAAAAGGCAGGGATGCAGTGTTACATCCCATACTTTTGTACGTTGGATTTGTCGTAAGAAATTGACATAAGTTTAAGAAGAAGATTATTTTTGAGCTTATAAATATGATATTTATAACAAGTGATAAGTAAAGTCATAAAGGTGAAAGGGTAAACGAGTTGAAGAAAATGAGGTTGGTCGAAGTTTGACATTTTGGGATAAAATATGGTCCAAGACATAATACCTCATATTTATGGACTAGTGCTATACCAGATGACCGTGATAGTAAGGTGTCATGTCCCAAAACCGAGGAGCGCGACCGAGTGAACCCGGCCGAGCAAGCCTGTTAGATTCCTTCTACCCAAACTCATTCATGAATAAAGAGAATATATGTTTTCCTTAATTAAACATTAAAGTGGTCATGTCTGCAATTATCAATTTCTTACCATAAGTTTCACCATTTTTAAAGTCTCAAATGGACAAGTAATACAATCACAACATAGCATAGTTTGTCTCTCCCAGCACCAATACACAACCCACACTATGTCTAAGGAGCCTCTATATATAAAGAAGAGTATAATGATAATGCCGGCAACAAGGCCCCAGCTATACTTCAAACAGAATACACAAAGTACAAAAGATTCATGACCCCGGAATAAAGTGGGGCTTACCAAGTCAGCTAGGAAGAAGGTGCACTGCTATCACTGACCAATATCTCTTTTTGTGAAACCACCTGCATCCATTAAAAGATGCAGCGCCCTCGACAAAAGGGACTTTAGTACTATCGAATAACACTAGTATGTATAGCTAAACACTCTCTCAATAGAATGACAAATAATACAAACAATATTATCATAATATCATAGGAAGCTTTAATCAACATCAAACCTCAATTTAGGATAAAGATACTTTTCAAATTAATTTCCATATCTCTCATTGGGAGATTTTTAGTATCGATATACCATTATTCACAATACCATTATTCCCCATACCAATACCACGGAGTCCGATCACGACCCGATCAACTAGGCTATCTCATTAGAGACATCAACCAAAATTACTCTCAATATCAATACTACCGTCTTTTACACGGAGTCCAATCATGACCCGATCGGCTAGGCTATCCATTAGGGACATCAACCACAATTACCATTTCAATTATGATTTCCAGCACAATCACCACCATGTGTACGGCATGGTGTCCGATCACGACCCGACCGGCTAGGCTGTCTTATTTGAGACATCAACCTTTTTATATCAATCATGGCATTTCATATTACTTTCACATCTTTTTATTTCATTGGCACTAATGGCCATAATTATAAGATCATTCTTGGCACGTTGGCCATATTCAGTATTTTATGCTCACCTTATCAATTTCAAATATCATTATCATCATCAACAACAAATACAATTCAAATCAAAGTGTGTAGTACACATGTGAGCAATTTAGAGTCTAAGGCACATAGAGATATTTTACAAAATTTGGCATAATAGCCTTCATTTGAACTTGACTTAAAGTCGAAATATTATTAATGCACAGCCCATATTTTAACACATACTCAATTGGTAACATAACATGAATAAAGCATTTGGGATGCTTGTTGAACATATATCTTTCAACCCAATCTTACTCGGAATAGCCAGTTTCATAATGAATCACTCGAGACTTACATCATTTACATGAATATCGTGGGATTCAATTCTAAGAGAAGAGTTTAGCCAACATACCTCAATTGAGCTTCCTTAAACACTAAAATGTTCCGGAATTCTTAGCAACTTCAATCTATTGTAGAAATATAATAAATTGAATCAAAATTAGGAAGATGATCATTGTCCTAGCTCATTTGAGCATTTTATCAAACACTAAGTGTGCATTAAGGTTCCAAGGTCCTTTTATGGAGAATTCCATCATCCCACAACCCAATCTTTACCATTTTTAACTCAACAATCTTCCTACACCCTTTTATAGCACATGCATGTAAATAAACAACCCTCCTGCCCAGAAATTATCTTGCTAGTTGTCCATTTCTACATAAAATTCGAAAGTGAGGATTAGGGTGTAGAATCTTACCTCTAGGATGAAGACCTAGTGAGTTTCCCTTCTTAATCTTTCAAAACTTGGGCAAGAATTGAAGAACAATTATTGAAGAACACCTTCTCACTCTAGATCACTCTCTCTCACTCTAAAATATCTGATTATAGCTCAAAAATGACCTAAAGAGTGTATTTAACGAAATAGGGTCAGGTTTTAAAGACCCAAAAATAGAGCTCCGGAACGGTTCTGCGGCCGCATTGTGGTTATGCGGACCGCATATTGGTCGCATAATTACTGACATAATGATCAAAAATCTCGTTGTGTATGCGGTCACTTGATCAAAAATCTGTCTGTGTATGTGGTCACTATGCGGTCGCATAATCGACCGCATAGTTGCTGCCAGATTTGGCCCTCTCCTACTCACTTCTACGGTTATTATGTGGCCCGCAGAGTGATTATGCGGTCGCATAATGGACCGCATAAATGCGCTTTTCCGCCAAAAAAATTCCTTTACTTTTCGGTACATTGTTCAACTCAAAAAGTCTGAACCGCGACGAGCTTGCGAGTCATTCACATAGTGGTGTAGTCATTCTATAATCCTCAACACGTATGCCTAGTCCGGCACCATGAAACATTATTTTCTTTGCAAATTTTATCGGGCTTTACACTTAAGTACTTCGAAAGTTTCCGAGGTGTTACATAAGGTATATGAAGTATATTAGTATTAAATGAATTGAGATCAAGGAATTAATTATGTGTATAATTGGCTAAATTGGAAATTATAGTGGAGGACAAATTAAATTGAATTATTTAATAATTGGTGTAGTAGATAACATTCCACATGTCACATGGTGGCAGCAACATTAGTGACTAATCTACACCCATAAGTGGTGGTGGCCCTATTAAAGTCAATGTCTCAAGAGAGAAGTTAAGGAGGACATGTGTAAATAGAAAAAGATTACAATTATGTCTCTTGTTTCACTTGATTTGAGAATGAAATTGAAGAATAGATAGGTTCAACATGGTGTAGCAGCAAGGAATGTTAATTTGAGATGATTTTCAGCAACATGAGCTCAAAATTTATGGGGTTTGCGCACCACCTCGATCTTGTTGTTCCGTTTTGGTGCGTTGGTTAATACGGGCTTTCTTCGATGTGAAGTAAGGTGGAATAAGAGTATTTCATGGAAAATAAGGTAAGAATTTTTCTCTTCTTGGTATATTTAAATTCGTCTAGGTCATGGCTAAATTGTGGGACGAGAATTATGGAATTAATAGCGGAAGATCGTATTTCGATGTTGTTGTTATATTGGCTATTCGGTAATTTTCTAAGTTTTATTGTGACTAGAAATTGTTGGAGTAACTTGAGTATACAGTTGGTGTAGTCATTGATATGTTTTTTTGAAGGAAAGAAAAGATTAGAGACGTGTGGTTGATAATCGTAGCCGATCTTTCCGCTAGTTGTATCATTATTTGGGTTGTAAAACTTGTTATAGGAATTGCTAGTTGTGTTGTTGTATTACCTTCCCTATGGAAGGCTTGAGGGAATGATAAGAACAGGGGAAATACTATCCATTTCATTGTAGGATGGGTTATCTTCCGTTATGCGATTAAGATCATGGTTCATATGGTTGATAATAGTATTATTCTTGTTATCATATAGATCGTGAAGTGGATTCGAGTTGAGCTCTTGAGCCAGTAGGTTAAGACCAGGTATGTTAAGGTTATCCCTTCTTTCCTTTTGGCATGATCCATATGATACAAACGAAATGAGCAAACGTTGCTTACAATAGAGAAAAAAAATGAGCAAACTGCCTTGAGAAAGAATAAGGGTCAAAAACAAGTAATTTTTAAACCTGGAGATTTAGTTTTGGTTCACTTTAGAAAGGAGAGATTTCCCTCCAAAAGGAAGTCAAAGTTGCACCCTAGAGGAGATGGCCCATTTTAAGTCCTTGAAAGGATTGGAGACAATGCTTACAAGCTGGACCTACCTGGTGAGTTCCAAGTAAGTGCTATATTCAATGTTGCTGACTTGTCTTTGTTTGATGTAGGATCGAATTCGGGGACAAATTCTTTTCAAAAAGAGGGGAATGATAGCATCAAGGACGAGGATAAAGTTTTGGAAGCTCCAAGGCCATTTACAAGATCTCAAGCTAAAGAGTTGCACTCTAAGGTTGCTGGACTTCAATGGCAAATAAAGAAGCTTTTAATTGTAGAGGAAGAGCTCAAGCCCAAAGTAGATGAGTTATCCAAGTTTTACAATTATTTGATGATCAAAATTGAAGTCCAAGAGGAGGAAGATTGGGCCACCAAATCAGCCCTTGAAGTCCACCAAAGGGGATCAAAATGAGCTTAAAAGAGGTCCAAAAGGGGGTGTTTCAAAGGGAGCCCAATTGGAGTCCAAATCAATGGCCCAAACTAGTAGTTTTAGGGTCCAAATCTGCCCCAAAGGGATTTGGCCGCCCCCACCTAATTGTAATGACTTTTCTTACTCCTTAACAAACACCCTACCTAATTGTAATGACTGTTTATGCCTTAGCAACCACCCAACCTAATTTTAAGGACTTTTTGTGCCTTAGTACTCCTATAAATCATGAGTTCTTCTCATTCATTGAGACACTTCATTATTGATTAAGTATATCATACTTTGAGAGTTCTTTTGAACCTTTGTTACTTGTGCTTTGAGATTTATCTTTCAACCTTTACTAGTTCATAGTTCAAGGTAGTAAGATTACTTCTCTATTGTGATATCTTTGATTCCTTTGTGGTATTCTTAGAAGGCGATTAATACTAGTTATTAATTGTTGTCTCAAGTTACTCGTAAAGCGGTCAAGATCCGAATCTATTATTTTGATTTGCTTTTAAGTAAAGGCATTTGATTTCTTCAATAAATCAAGACGTTATTGTTTTGATCTTGTCAAGGCTATAGAACTTGCGTTCTTGGAAGTTCTTGGAATTCTTTCCTTGAATTTTCCCATATCCTTTATTTTCTACCCTTTAGTTCTAGTTGCTCAATTCCTTATTGTTATTGCTTTCACATTTACTTTTCAAATTCTTACTCTAGTTTGGATTCCCGACCTTGTCGTTATCAGTCCTATTATTCTATCATCTGTTCATGGGTCTCAGAAAATAGGTAAGTTGATAAAAGTTTATTTTATGATATTCATCAAAGGCATAATGATCTTATGACATTCCAAGAGATCTTATTGACTTGCTTCATTATGCATGCATTCGTTTATACATGTACATTGACCCATGACCAGATGGCGTTATATACACGTATATTATATGTATATGGGGTATGGGGAAAGGTTATGACGTTATAGACGCACCACAACCTGATCAGCTGGTATACGTTGATAATTATTCCCATAGTGGGTGAGATGATATGATGGGATGCCCTAAGAGGCTTGATGATGTTATGTACGTATATACCTATGCATCATATGACATTTATACGTGTATGCATGACATTATAAATATTAAATGATTCACAGAGATATTTAAACTTACATGTTGAGTCTTTTACTCCGTGTTTCTCTCATGTCTTTTATTTACTGATTTTCATTCCTTACATACTCGGTACATTATTTGTACTGACGTCCCTTTTTCCTGGGGATGATTCGTTTCATGCCCGTAGGCCCTGATTTAAAGGTTAACAGTCCTCCTAGAATACTATCAGCTCAACGGAAGGTGTTGGTGCACTCCACTAGCTCTGGAGTTGCCTATTTGGTCAGTATGCTTTTAACATGTATTGATTAGTATGGCAGGGCCCTGTCCCGACCTTTATGACGTTTATGTACTCTTATAGGATTGTAGACATATGTCATGTATATGGATACTTGTATAGACTTGTTGGCCTATGTTTTGAGTTTACAAATGATCATGTTGGCCATATAGGCCCGTATGTCACATATATAAGTTTCTATATCATGTTGGGTAGTCCTATGTCGAGTATTCCCTCGTGTTTTATTCTAGTTATTTCATGACAGCCTTTCTGACTCATTTATCTATGATAGTATGATACGAAAGATACATTATGTTGGTACTCGATTGAGTAAGGCACCGGGTGCCCGTCGTGGCCCATCGGTTTGGGTCATGACAAAAGTGGTATCAGAACAGTTCTGTCCTAGGGCGTCTACAATCCATGTCTAGTAGAGTCTTCTTTATGGGTGTGTTGTGCACCACACTTATAAGCAGGAGGCTACGGGGCATTTAGGACTGTCACTCTTTCTTCTTACTCTAGATCGTGTAGTAGAGCTCAAGTGTAAGAATTCAAACTAATAACTTCTATTTTATTTGTAATACGAAGATACCTACATACAGAAAGACATTTGGTAAGAGATGTAGTTGTGTAATAGTTGAGTCAGAGGAACTTAATTTTGCATAATGCTTATGATGGGTAAATGTGAGGTCTTCAGCAGATCATGTGTGTACTAAGATGTGTAAGCTTCTTGATAAGGATCCCTAAGGCATGAATATCTATCCATCCATATGGTAAAAAGCAATAAGAGAATTTGAAGGTAGATACGAGTTTCAACAAGTAAAAGAAGCAAGGTGAAGAAGGGTACGAGGTACCCAGTTAGTGAAGATTATCAGTATTTACAATAAGCATTTTGGGTTACCTTCAACAGTAATAGAGGTATGTACAATTGGCCAGCCTCATCTTAGATATGCCCTATTGGAGCTATCATATATTGTTTAAGAGAAGGACGGGATATCATGATCCAGCTAGGGTTAGAGTAACCCAAAATGGTGGATGAATTGTTAGCATTAGCTGACAATTCTGAAGGATAGTGCAAACGTGGTAATAGATCTCCTTGTGAGATACCCAGATGGTGTACTCTAGAATAGTACATTCAGATATGAATACTAGAATGTTTAGAAAATTTAGAAAATAGGCAGTGGAAATCCTAAAAGGCATAAATATTTACCTTAGTATGGCTCCCGTCCCCAGTAAAGAGAGAATGTTAGGCATCTCGGAGAGATAGTGAGATGAAGCAAGTGGAGTTAAAAGTGAAAGAACGTTTTGTTGAAGTTTTCAGAATAAAGTGATAGACATAAATATTAGCAGGAGAATAAGAAGAGAGTAAATAGAGTATTATGAGTAAGTTGTGATATATGGGTGATAAAGGTAAATCAAAATATGACACGATGACAGAGTCAGTAGTCAAGTGAAGGAAAGACAAGAGGATACATGCCTTGAAACAATAAAAGAGTATAATCCATAAAGTCATATCCTCATTTTAAGAAATAAGTTAGTGATTCCAACGTGATTACCAGAAGGAAAAGTTAGACCCCGGAGTAATAGAAATTAGTATGGGCTGGAGAACAAGATAAACTGAACATGAATTAGGGACTGAGTGATTTTATAATAGTCGGCATCATGAGAATTTTAGAGATCGCGTTCCAGTGATAATAGTATGGACAACAGAAGAATAACCTTTAAAGATTATTCAGGAAGAGGCTTCCCTAAAGCGAGCACTGTGAGAAAAGTTAAGCTTAAGGGACTAAGTATGCCAGTTACACTAGGTGTCACCCTCATGCGTAAGAAATTCAGTCATCCCTAGTACAGAAAGAGTTACCGCAAGGCGAGTAAAGGAAGATTGTGGTTGAATGGCGAAAGGAATGAGATTGTCTTTATTCAGATCCTACAGATATGATACGACTCCAAAACATTATGCAAGCATGAAGTCGAGGAGAGGCAGTAAGGGTTCCGCATCAAATGATATTGATAAATAAGTGGGAAAGAGCACTTGATACATAAGGAGACAGCACGAGAGGTAAGTTAAGACAAAGGACATAACCCAAGAGGGGTTACACAGAATATAGATATGAGAATGGACCAACGAGTAGTCTGTAGTAGATTCAGAAAGAGCCTAGTTATGTATCACAAGAGATCATAGACAAATCAGCAGATCATGCAAGATAAACGTAGTGAACCCCAACATAGTGAATTCAGTCTCGCAGATATGATATCGTGATACTTGAGAAATATTCAAATAGGAGTTGGGTAGTTAAAGGTACTGTATAGGTGCTACAGAAATAAAAGAAAGTGCCACTGGGGAAGTAGTCAAATTTAAGTTTAGAAGAACCCTATGAGCACAAGAATGTGGAGGTAAGTAACTAGGGATAATTATAGGCGAGGAAGAACATCAAAAATTCCGTCGAGTATACAATGTAATAAGCCCGCAGCTTTACAAGAGTCAGAGGGTCCTTCCTAAGTACTACAATGAAAGACTAGCTGAGGAAATAAGGAAGAAGGCTTCAATCTAACCATAGTAAAATGAAGAAGAAATAGTCATGTAAAATCAGTCTCACTACAACATTGTATACACTCCATAAGAAAGTGGCACATATCGTGGCTAATAAACAGGAAGAAGAAAGAAATCAAAAGTGATATTTGAGATCATATGAGTTACAAAAAATTCCAATATTCATGGGCAATAAGATAAGCCAAGTGGTCATGCAACAAGTGGCAGAAAGACTAGGAAAAGAAATTGCTTACATTTAAAGACAACTGAGAAGGCACGAAAGGAAATTTATGGTGATAGCAAATTAAAGAAAGGATGCAAGTAGTATAAATCGATATGTGTAGGTCGCAAGCTAAAGTATAATAGAGCGACAAGGTTTTAGGTAGATAGGAGTAAGGATTTAAAAAAAGGGGAGTGATAAGGTGACAAGAATAGGTAAGGCATCGAGATTAATCCCATCAAAACAAGAGAGTTGATGGTTTCCGTAAGTTATAGAAAGCTCAGTATAGCACGAATGAACTCAGAGGAGTCTAAGACTATGAGCATTTAAAAGATATGGAAGGTTTCCATGGTAGTAGAATAAGGGTGTAATTGTAATAGATAAGAGGATGACGTTTTGGCATTTGATTGAGTAATGATCTAAAGAAAAGAGAATTCATGAATTGCACGGGATTAGAATACCCCCCGTGATAACAATATGATAGGGGTCTAAGAATTACTAAAGAAAATCAAGAAACGTGCGGAAGCTAAAAGAAAATAAAGAAACAAAAAAACGACGAAAAATTAAAGATAGATTGAATTCAAGAAAGAGTTTCTTGAATTCAAGAAGTCTATTCTTGAAGTTGAATCCTAACAATAATAATTAGCTAACAAAGAACTAATCACCTTTGGTAGAGAATTAAAAACAAGAGATAGATTGTGAAACCCGACCCTTTTGAATAACAAGAACAACAATAAGCCTAAACTTATCACCTTTCTTGAATACCTAGAAGTGATCTAAATTTTCGAAAGAGTTTAATCTTACCACCTTAAGTTGAGTCTTGAAGGTTGAAGAATAAATGCAAGAGTAGCCACACACAAGAGTGCAAGAAAAATCTCATAATTTTTATTGATATTGTCTATAATAATCCAAAATCTAAAAATAAAGAAGATACCCCTTTATATAGAGAGGGGGTCGCGAAATTCCTACCCAAAAATAAGGAAATAAAGTCCTATACTACTTTGGACAACAAGTCCAAATACCCTAGGAAAAGGAAAAACACTAGGAAACAAAAACCAAGTCAATCTTGGAAAGTAACTCCAACAATCTTAGGAAAAGGAAAACTTAACCTTAACTACCTAGGAAAGCAATAAATCTAGTATCAAAATATATGGAAATAAGTTAAAACCAATCTTGGATAGAATCTTGAAAGTAGCAAACCAATCATGGATAGGATCTTGGAAATCTTGGAGGCAACTTGCAAGCAACTTGGCACCAACTTGTACCCAACTTCTATCACGCCTATTGAACCTTTTTTGTGAAGCAAGTAAGTCCTTTTTATGTTATAAAAACTTGGCTTCATGTAGTACTTACTGGGCTGCAAGTTTGGACACATTTTTAGGTGCCAAATAGGTCCAATAATGGCCTGATTTGGACCTTCTTCAGAGGATGTCTCTTAGGATCTAATCCACCTTTTCTTGGACATGAATTTGGACCATAAAATAATTATAATACCTAGATAACTCATATACTTTATCCTTGAGCTCTCCATCCCAATTAACAACTTCTTTATTTGCACTTGAAGTCTAATGACCTTATTTTGCAACTCTTTAGCTTGACATTTTGTTAAAGGCCCTTTTTGAGATTCCAAAACTTAATTCTTATCCTTGAATAGATTTGAGCTTCCTAGGATGCTATCATTTCCCTCTTCTTGAAGAAAATTCGTCCTCGAATTTTGACCTTGCAAGAAAAAGAAGTCACGCACTAGTAAATGGCATCCACTAATCTGAACAAATGGTAGGAATAAAATAAGATAGTGACCATGTGTCCACTTAACCCAATTAAGCCTAATAGGTATAAATACTCCTTTATAAAGCATATGGACATCATCATCCCAATAAAATTTATGCCTACTTAGAGTTGTCCAATAAAAATTTAGATACACTATGTAATGAAATTTACAATGCGATCTTGTCAATAAGGTAGTACAAACATGTGCATGCCAAAAAAATTACAAAATATTGGTCATGCATCCATTTAACACAAGTATATCTGCCACATGTATCAAATAAGACACTCTTATGATATAGCCAAGTATCAATTATAAATCCCATGGATTCTTCTACATGTAAGTTATTCAAAGAAGCACATAAATTCTCATAAAGGTCAGAAGAACCCATAAATTCAAAAATACAAATTTCAATACATTCAAGCTCATGATTATAACTTTCCCCAATAATATTCGCAACATCAATGGATTCTACATAATTTCTCAAACTGTCACAGAAAGAGTCATAGATAGGTTCATGAAAGAGTATTTGATCACTAACGTCACAATAATCATGCATATCCTCTTTACTAGTAGCAAATACTTTTACAGGCTCACAATCAACATGCATAGAGGAATGACTTCCCATCAAACAACAAAACTCACATTCTAGCAATTTATCACATAAAAACTCATTAGACACTTGAATAAGAGAAGAAAGAACATTTAACTCATTAGCAAGCCTCTTCTCATAAATTTCATGCCTCTTTCCACCAAGTTAGAATGCATAATCATCTATGTCATACTCAATTTCAAAAGGAAGCAAATTACTCTTGCACTTTAACTTAGATATTACAGTTAATGACTTGATATGCATCAAAATATCACCATCCACAAAAATTATAAAGTCACCAACATAAGAAATAAGAGTATAGTTCATTACCTCCAAAAATACCTTAGGTGTTCTAGGAAGGCCAAGAATGTGAATGAACCAATTATACATATCATACTTGGACTTATTTACTAATGGAACAACATCACCTTGTATTCTTTTATCCAATGATTCCAGCTTAGCAATGGCTTTAGGAAACTCCATGTCATAAACCTGTAAATAAGAATTAAAATAGTCAAAAGGTTCAATAACAAAGAATTTAATCAAGCTTTTATCTTCCACCATCCAACAAGAATTAATTTCGCCTAATTCATGTTGGAATCCAATTAGATCCTTTACCACTATTTCTCGCGCCTCACCTCTCCTTTCAAAAGGTCTTTCAACACGTGGCTGCACAAAATCACAAGAATGAGTTAATGGGTTAGGAAGTAAAGAAATTTTATTCTTGCTTACACTCTCTTTGGCTTTTATCACAAAACTAACTTTTCCCTCACCCTTAGTCTCTTTTCTCCCACTAAAGTTTTCTTCTTCTTCTTTACTCAAACCCTCTTGTTTTTCTCTCTCTACCTCAAAGACTTTTCTTATCTTATTGCCTTCTCACTTTTCTTTTCCCTCAAGCTCACTCTTTTTCTCAATTGACATCCCATTCTCTTCACTCAATACAACCTCTCCCTTTTCCTCTCTTGGTATGTCAACATGCACTCCCTTACTCCTCTCATTCTTTTCTTTCTCGTATTTTTCCATATTCTCTTTAACAGTCTTTTCATCTTCATAAATTTGTGAGGGAGTCAAAGGTCCAAGAATAAGTTTCTTCGCGTTAACCTCAAAAGAGTATCTATTTTTTTCCATGTTATATGAAACTCTTCTATAGGTATACCCTGGCTTTCCCAACAAGATATGATAATTATTCATGGGAATCACATCACACCAGATCGCATCCTCATACCTTCCAATAGAGAATAGTAATAACACTCTTTTATCTACCTTTACTCCTCTCAACATGTAGGGTTCAATATGCTCAACACAAGGCAAGTTCAATTTTTTAACCATATAAATGCTAATTGAGTTATAGCCAAACTCTTTGTCAATTCTAAGGGCACAAATTGCAGACATCACTTTAGCTCTTGTTTGAAAAATAATTTTACCATTGTCTTCCCTTCCATTCGGTATACTGTAAGTTTGAATTTTCAAGTTGTTGAGTCATAGCTCGCCTCCTTTCACTATAACTACATGTTTGAAATATCTTGAACAAAGATTAGAAGAATTATGTATCTCTTAAACTTTGGCTTTTTCCTCTAATGTTCTCGCCTCTCTTGCCTTTTTCCACTCAAAGCAACTCTTGATCATTAAACTTTAGATTTATTAATAAACCTTACTAGTCACAACCCTTAGTGATAAGAATATGGAGTTAGAAAAAGAAAAGAAAAGTGAAGGACCAAACCTTGGAAGAATAGGAATTGGTTATGTAGAAAAAATAAGGAAAGAATTTAAGAAACGCAAAACCCACAAGAATAAGGAAAGAAGTTACCTTAATCTTCAAGAACTAGGATCCCCTCTTCTTGTTTCCTTTCTTGACTTGGAACCCAAATAACACTTAGATTCTACAAATAATAATGAGCCATAATGCTTTTCTTTTGGTTGATTTTCGTTTTCTTTTTTGGTGTTTTTTTTTGTTTTTATTTTTCTCAAGAACCTCCCAAGATTATCAAGATTGAAATCTTGATTAGCCTATGCTCTGATAACACTTGATAACAATACGATAGGGGTCCAAGAATTTCAAAAGAAATTCAAGAAATATGCGAAAGCTAAAAAAAAATAAAAAAAAAAAAAATGGCAAAAAATTAAAGATAGATTGAATTCAAGAAGTCTATTCTTGAAGTTGAATTCTAACAACAACAATTAGCTAACAAAGAACTAATCACCTTTGGTAGAGAATTAAAAACAAGAGATAGATTGTGAAACCCAGCCCTTTTGAATAACAAGAACAACAATAAGCCTAAACTTATTACCTTTCTTGAATACCTAGAAGTGATCTAAGATTTCAAAAGAGTTTAATCTTACCACCTTAAGTTGAGTCTTGAAGGTTGAAGAATAAATCCAAGAGTAGCCACACACAAGAGTGCAAGAAAAATCTCACAATTTTTATTGATATTGTCTATAATAATCCAAAATCTAAAAATAAAGAAGATACCCCTTTATATAGAGAGGGGGTCGCGAAATTCCTACCTAAAAATAAGGAAATAAAGTCCTAAACTACTTTGGACAACAAGTCCAAATACCTTAGGAAAAGGAAAAACACTAGGAAACAAAAACCAAGTCAATCTTGGAAAGTAACTCCAACAATCTTAGGAAAAGGAAAACTTAACCTTAACTACCTAGGAAAGCAATAAATCTAGTACCAAAATATATGGAAATAAGTTAAAACCAATCTTGGATAGAATCTTGAAAGTAGCAAACCAATCATGGATAGGATCTTGGAAATCTTGGAGGCAACTTGCAAGCAACTTGGCACCAACTTGTACCCAACTTCTATCACGCCTATTGAACCTTTCTTGGGAATCAAGTAAGTCCTTTTTATGTTATAAAAACTTGGCTTCATGTAGTACTTATTGGACTGCAAGTTTGGACACATTTTTAGGTACCAAATAGGTCCAATAATGGCCTGATTTGGACCTTCTTCAGAGGATGTCTCTTAGGATCTAATCCCTTTTCTTGGACATGAATTTGGACCATAAAATAATTATAATACCTAGATAACTCATATACTTTATCCTTGAGCTCTCCATCCCAATTAACAACTTCTTTATTTGCACTTGAAGTCTAATGACCTTATTTTGCAACTCTTTAGCTTGACATTTTGTTAAAGGCCCTCTTTGAGATTCCAAAGCTTCGTTCTTGTCCTTCAATAGATTTGAGCTTCTTAGGATGCTATCATCCCCCCCCCCCAATAAGATGAATCACACTGGGATGCTATGAAATATGGTTATTGAAGTATAGTACCATCCCTAAGAGGATCAGGAAAATCACTTCAGATGTTCCCCGATGAGACGTGAGCCCTAGTGACAATGTATTAGAGATTTCAAGTTATTAGTGGTAGATTATATATCAACATTGAGGTGAATCAACAATTGATGGATAACAGTTACAAAGTATGAGATCGGATTAGGCCGTCATTCTTAAGATGAACAGTAATGAGGAAACATTAAAGGACTTAGATTTATACATATAGGATAAGCAGTGAGAGAGTAACCCGGAGTTAGGTAGCAGACCTCGGTAATAATAAACTGAAGTAAGTTTTATGGCATAGAACGACCTACGTAGTTGTAGTAAAGCCATAATTATAGATAATCGAGGCTATGAAACGAGATATATTAATAGTCGTATGATCGACAAAGTACCGAGCGAAGAACTTCAGTACACCTATAGATGCCTAGAGGGACAACTTGTCATAATACTGCATATGTTCACAAAGTGAGGACTAGCGATTGGCTAAAAGCTGGAGTAAAACAAGAGAAGATAGCATAGGCACAAATACAAGGACAAAGTCGTGCAGGATGCATGACAGAAGGTAGCAACAGTTACAAGATTGGAAGAATTCCGACCACAGGTCATGGTGTGAGAAAGAGGACTAAAGGGGGGAATGCCCTAGCCTTTGAATTTATTCATAGAACAGTTTCCTAAATAACAAGGACAATATTAAAGTATTCGTAGGAGCTATAAGTTATAAGCTAAAGGGGGGAGGATGTTACATCCTGTACTTTTGTACGTTGGATTTGTCGTAAGATAATTGACATAAGTTCAAGAACAAGATTATTTTTGAGCTTATAAATATTCTATTTATAACAAGTGATAAGTAAAGTCGTAAAGGTGAGAGGGTAAATGAGTTGAAGAAAATGAGGTTGGTCGAAGTTTGACATTTTGGGATAAAATACGGATACCTCATATTTATGGACTAGTGCTATACCACATGACCATGATAGTAAGGTATATGAAGTATATTAGTATTAAATGAATTGAGATCAAGGAATTAATTATGTGTATAATTGGTTAAATGGAAAATTATAGTGGAAGACAAATTAAATTGAATTATTGAATAATTGGTGTAGTGGATAACATTCCACATGTCACATGGTGGCAGCAACATTAGTAACTCTTCTACACCCATAAGTGGTGGTGGCCCTATTAAACTAAATGTCTCAAGAGAGAAGCTAAGGAGGACATGTGTAAATAGAAAAAAGTTACAATTATGTCTCTTGTTTCACTTGATTTGAGAATGAAATTGAAGAATAGATAGGTTCAACATGGTGTAGCAGCAAGGAACGTTAATTGGAGATGATTTTTAGGAACATGAGCTCAAAATTTCACGAAAGCAAAGTGTAATCTTTCTCAAAGACAATATACGGGTTTTGCGCAGCGCCTCGATCTCGTTGTTCCGTTTTGGCACGTTGGTTAATCCGGGCTTTCTTCGATGTGAAGTAAGGTGGAATAAGATCATTTTATGGCAAATAAGATAAGAATTTTCCTCTCCTTGTTATATTTAAATTTTTCTAGGTCATGGCTAAATTGTGGGACGAGAATTATGCAATTAATAGTGGAAGATCGTATTTTGACATTGTTGTTGTATTGGCTATTCGGTAATTTTCTAAGTTTTATTGTGTCTGGAAATTGTTGGAGTAACTTGAGTATACAGTTGGTGTAGTCATTGATATGTGTTTTGAAGGAAAGAAAAGATTAGAGAAGTGTGGTAGATAATCGTAGCCAATCTTTGCACTCATTGTATCATTGTTTGGATTGTAAAACTTATTATAGGAATTGGTAGTTGTGTTGTTGTATTACCTTGCCTATGGAAGGCTTGAGGGAATGATAAGAACAGGGGAAATACTATCCATTTCGTTGTAGGATAGGTTATCTTCCATTGTGCGATTACGAGAATTGTTCATATGGTTAATAATAGTATTATTCTTGTTATCGTATAGATCGTGAAGCGAATTCGAGTTGAGCTCTTGAGCCAGTGGGTTAATACTAGGTATGTTAAGGTTATCCCTTCTTTCCTTTATTTATAATCCATATAATACAAACGAAACGAGTAAACGCGCAACTTTCCCAAATGACACTATTCTTAGAAGTACTAGGGGTTCCTATGTTCTTGATTCCCCATGTGTCCTATTATTCTATCATCTATTTATGGGTCTTAGAAAATACGTAAGTTGATAAAAGTTTATTTCATGATATTCATCAAAGGCATAATGATCTTATGACATTCCAAGAGATCTTACTGACCTGCTTCATTACGCATGCATTCATTTATACACTGTAAGGCCCCGTAATTTTTTTCCAAAAAACCCGGATTCCATGATGCCAGGTTATGTGCATCCAGGTTCTACAAAGATGTATCACGATCTCAAGGAAGTCTATTGGTGGAATGACATAAAAAGGAATGTGGCAGACTTTGTGGCAAAGTGTCCAAATTGTCAGCCAGTGAAGGCCGAACATCAACGGCCAGGTGGGTTGGCACAAAACATAGAAATTCTAATGTGGAAGTGGGAAATAATTAATATGGATTTTGTGGTAGGATTACCACGCACTCCGCTCAAGTTCGACTTAATTTGGGTGATCGTAGACCGACTCACGAAATCAGCTCATTTCTTGCGAGTTAAATCTACCGACATAGCGAAACAATATGCTCAGTTGTATATCAAGGAAATAGTCAGGCTACATGGTACTCCAGTTTCTATCATTTCCGATCGAGGGGCTCAGTTCACGGCAAATTTTTAGAAGAAATTTCAGCAAGGTTTGGGTACTCAGGTGAATCTTAGTATAAACCTTCCATCCACAGACCGACGGGCAAGCAGAGCGGACTATTCAAACGCTTGAGGACATATTGCGTGCTTGTGTTCTTGACTTCAAGGGTAGCTGGGATGATCATTTACCACTTATAGAGTTTGTTTATAACAACAGCTTCAATGCTAGTATTCAGATGGCAGCATTTGAGGCATTATATGGAAGGAGATGTAGATCTCCCATTGGGTGGTTCGAAATTGGGGAAGCTGAGTGGATAGGGCCAGACCTTGTGCATCAGGCTATGGAAAAAGCTAAAATCATTAAGGAGCGGTTGAAAACTGCTCAGAGTCGTCAAAAATCCTATTCGGATGTTCGTCGCAGAGACTTAGAGTTCAAAGAAGATGGTTGGGTATTTCTGAAGGTTTCCCCCACGAAGGGTATAATGCGGTTCGGAAAGAAAGGAAAATTGAGTTCGAGATATGTCGGGCCTTACAAAATCATCCAGAGGATCAGTGAGGTGGCGTACAAGCTTGAGATACTACCCGAGATGTCATTAATGCACTCGGTATTCCATGTGTCTATGTTAAAGAAGGTAGACACATGGAAAAAGGGATGTCACTACAAATAATGTACCGAATATGTAAGGAATGAAAATCAGTAAATAATAGACATGAGAGAAACATGGAGTAAAAGGCTTGACATGTACGTGTGCATAGCTCTGTGAGTCATTTCATTTCTTATAATGTCATGCATATACGTATAAATATCATACCATGCATAGGTATATGCGTTCATAGCATCATCAAGTCTCTGAGGGCATCCCATCATATCATTTCAGCCACTGTGGGCAAATCATCAACGTATACCAGCTGATCAGGTGGTGGTGCGTATAAAATGCCATAACCTTTTTCCTTATCCTACATACATATAATATACGCGTATATAATGTCATCTGGTCATGGGTCAATGTACATGTATAAATGCATGAAATGCATAAGAAATACGTTAATAAGATTTTCTCGGAATGTCATAAAAATAATATGCCTGTCGGATAAATTTTATCAAATATATTTTTTTTCTGAGACCCATGAATAGAAGATATAATAATAATTCACATGGGGAATCAAGAGTATAGACACCCCTAATATTCTATGAATATAGTCATTTATGGAAATTGTACATTTGCTCGTTACGTATAGATCATGCCAAAAGGAAAGAAGGGATAGCCTAAATATACCTGAGCCGGTTCTCTAGACAATCCTTCTAACATACGACAATTGCGACAAAACTTGTGAAGGCAAGATCGGAGTAGGGAAAACTCCGTGTAATATTATTGAGAAATATTTTACCGGACTTTCTTTGAACTAGCCTTTCACGTTGGATCTTGTAAAATTTCAGAGAGAATTCACGTTGGATTATTGTCATTTTCTCTGTTAATGGTATAGGAATGTTATCTTAACTTTTAAAAGTCCTATACTTTTCCAATAAAGAGGCCAAGAAATCTTGTAAATGGGTTGTCACTTTGTCTAGTGACTCATTTGTATAATTTGCCACATAATATAATGGCTTAAAGAGTCATTCTTGGGGTTGAAGGGGTGCTGCCACGTGAGTGCCCCTTACTTATCCAATTATCCACCCCTTTTTCTTAATCAATCCATTAATTCTCCCACTAGTCCAATAATTAACCAATTACCCACATAATAAAGAATTATCTCAAATTACCTAAAATACTACTCCTTTTTAATATACTTTATACATTATACTATCATGGCCATATGGTACCTTGTATGCCACTAATCCATAAATACCGGGTATTATAGCTCGAACCGTATTTTATCCCAAATTGTCAAACTTCGAGGAATTTTATTTTCTTCGATTTGCTTACCCTCTCTCCTTCATGAATATTCTCATCACTTGTTTGGAATAGCATAATACTTATAATCCCAAAATAATCTTGTTCCCGAGATTACGGCGATTAACTTACGACGAAATATTAGCGTACAAAAAATAAAATATGGGATGTAACATCTCATTTTCGAGCTCTCATCAATTTATTTATGGCATGCTTTCATATACGAAAATGTGGTATGTAACAGTGAGGCTACTTAAGTACAATAAAACAAGAGTGAAACCGTATAGCTATGATGTTTGAATATTTCATTGAAGGCATGTGTAGTCTAGAAAAGTGGTAAGGGTTAATGTGATGCTATGAAAAGATACACTAATGATAGACTACTAGTACACCCAAGAATGTGGAAGGTTAAGAAAAGTAAATTCTCCATACATGACAATGTACATGACATGGTCAATGATCCTATGAACTAAGGGAGAGAAAAAAAGGACAAGTGTAAGGTTTGCAAGAGGCTTTTATACTTGTCAGACAGTCAAAGACAATGGAACCCAAGAAAGTACTATAGATCAAATGTGAAAGGCTTGTGAGTGTTCAGAATGAGATAATCATGGATCTGCGATTTAGCGAAAATCCCAAGACTCTAAAAAAGACAAAACGAGTGAGAGAAATAAATTTGTTGCTATAATAACCTAAGAGTTCATTTGGACACTATGTAGAGCCTTTTAAGAATCTTGAAAGCAAGGAAGTATTAAGTGATACATGGCAGAACACACTTTCTCACGGGTATCTTAACAATTGTCGAGAGGCTAGCATGATGAATTCACAACTAAAGGAAAGGACCACATAACATATGGAAGAGTGCATAACTATTCACTTAATAGGAGGCATGAGGCAAGAAGAATTGGAGGAAAATCTATAAATTGAGGTGGTCATTGTTATCGTACAACAGTTCTTACCAGGATTGTGGACTCATCTAGAGCACAAGTGTTAATAGAAGAGAAGTCCTATTCGAATGTTCGTAGTAGGGATTTGGAATTCAAAGAAGATGATTGGGTGTTCTTGAAGGTTTCCTCCATGAAGGGTATAATGAGGTTTGGTAAGAAAGAAAAATTGAGTCCGAGGTATGTCGGACCGTACAAAATTATTCAGAGGATTGGTCAGGTGGCTTACAAGCTTGAACTACCTCTAGATATGTCTTTAGTGCACCCGGTGTTTCATGTATCCATATTGAAGAAGGTGGTTGGAGATCCATCACTCATTGTTCCGGTTGAGACCATTGAGGTTAATAAGGAATTGACTTATGAAGAAATTCTAGTTGCCATTCTTGATAGGCAAGTTTGAAAGTTGAGGAATAAAGAGATTGCATCTGTGAAAGTGTTATGGCGAAACCAACAGGTTGAAGAGGCCACCTAGAAGACCGAGGAAGAAATGAAGAAGAAGTACCCTCATTTGTTTGAATAGCTATGTAATCGTTTCTATGAAGTTTTCCCCTATGAATTATTTTTATGTATCACTTGTACAGTTCATGCTAAAGGTGTTCCTTTTTGGTAATATATTGTCTATAAGACCACGGTTGGTGTTAATTTCATGTTATGTTGTGTCGTTGGATTATATATATGTTATTAGGATTGGTTTCTAGGATTCTCTGACAGGTGGATAGGCCCAGTTACAAGGGAAACTCTGCCGAAATATTTGAAAATTTAGGGAGTTAGTCAAAAATTTGGAACTGTTGGTCTTTGAAATAAAAGTTGAGTCACACTGGTTTCTGATGGCAGATTTTGGTCCTTATTCGAGGACGAATGATCTTAAGCGGGGGAGGATGTAAGGCCCCGTAAAATTTCACCTAGAACCCGAGTTTCGTGATGCCAAGGTGGACTTATGTATTGATGATTGTAGAGATTCTTCACGGCGAGCAAGCTCACCGCGGTATGGATATTTTGGGTTGAATAGTGCATTTGGGAGTTAAAGAAAATTTTTGGAAGAGCAGGGCATTTTTTTGGTCCACTATGCGACCGCAGAATCACTCTGCAGGCCGCAGATCGGCCGTAGAGTGCAACAGAAAAATGGCCAATTTTGGAGGGTCGTTTTGCGGTCCAATATGCGACTGCATAATGCTTTCGCGGGCCACACTATCCATCATAGATCCAGCATGAAGATTTCCGGAGGGGAGTTCTATGACACATTATGCGACCGCATAACTGATCTGCGGACCGCAGACCTGACCCGGCAGCCCAGTTCTTGACATCACTTCTGCGGCCCAATTTGCAGACTGCATATCCATTTTGTGGTCGACTCTGCGACCGCAGAGCTCTGTTCGGAGGGTCCATTTTTTTGGTTTTTATAACCCGACCCTATTTCAATATATAGACAATAAGGGCCATTTGTAAAGTAAAAATCTGATAGTTTAAGAGTGAGGAAGTGCTCTAGAGTGAGAGGGAGTTCCTAAACTAATTGTTCATCAATTCTTGCTCAAGGTTTGGAGGATTAACAAGGAAAACTCACTAGGTCTTCATCCTAGAGGTAAGATTCTACTCCCTAACATTCAATTTCGGGATTTAACTGAAAATAGGTAATGAGAAAAGCAATTCTTGGGTGTGGGAGTTGTTCATTATGCATGCATGTACTATCAAGGTTTGTGGGAGGATTGTTGAGCTCAATTGGGTAGACTTTGGGTAGTGGGATGAAGGAATCCACCATAGAAGGATCTTGAAACCTTAATGCACATCTAGTTCTTGATAAAAATGCTCAAATGAGCTGGAACCATAAACTCCTTTCTAATTTATGTTCAACTTTGTTATATTTCCAGATAGATCAAAGTCGCTAATGTTACATCCCGCATTGCGTACGTTAATGTTTTGCTGTAAGTTAATCGACATAGACTCGGGAATGAGATTATTTTTGAGGTTATAAGTATTTATGCTATTTATAACAGGCGATAAGTATGTGCCGTGAAGGTTAGAGGGTAAACGAATCAAAGAAAATGAGTTTCGTTGAAGGTTGTCAATTTAGGATAAAATACGGTCCGAGCTATAATACCCGGTATTTATGGACTAGTGCCATACAAGGTACCATGATAGTAAGGTGTATAAAGTGTGTTAAAGGTGAGTAGTATTTTAAGTAATTTGAGATAATTCTTAATTACATGGGTAATTGGTTAATTATTGGTTAGTAGGAGATTAACAAGTTAACAAATTAATTAGAATTGTGGATAAGCTTAATGGATTCCCTCCCCCCCCCTCCCCCCCACGTGGCAGCAAGGGAAAGATGACTCAAAGACTTTCAATGACTCTTTGATTTATGAGATTATGTGGCATATTTAGAGGAATTTGTTGGCCTGCAAAGTGGGCCCCACAACCCATAATCTTAAGATCTTTTCCTACATTATTAAGTGAGATACATAAGCTTGCTAGTAACAGAAGGGATTCTCAACAAGACTTCATATGAAGCCTTATAACGCTACAACAACGTGAGATGCGATTCTAAGAGAGCACGGTACAATCTTTCTCAAGAATATCATACGGATTGTTCCCTACTTCGATCTGTCATTACGTGTTTTTCGCGATTGGCGCGTGTTAGAGGGATTGTCAAGAGAATCGATTCAGGTATATTAAGGCTACCCCTTCTTTCTTTTTGGTATGATTCATACGATACAAACGAAACGAGCAAACGCACAGCTTTCATAAATGACTCTATTCATAGAAGTACTAGGGGTGTCTACGTTCTTCATTCCCCATGTGACTTATTATTATATCTTCTATTCATGTGTCACAGAAAAATACGAAGTTGATAAAGTTTATACGAAAGGCATATTGATCTTATGCATTTCATTCATTTATATATGTACATTGACCCATGACCAGATAGCGTTATATACGCGTATATTATAAGTACATGGGATGTGGAAAAGGTTACGATGTTATATACGCACCACCACCTGTTCAGCTGGTATATGTCGATGATTTTGCCCATAGTGGTCGAGATGATATGATGGGATGCCCTCAGAGGCTTGATGATATTATGTACACATATACCTATGTATGATACGACATTTATACGCACATACATGAACTTATAAATATTTCAGGATTCACAAAGTTATTTAGAGTGGATTCCTTTACTCAGATGTTTCTTTTATGTCTTTTATGTACTGATTTTCATGCCTTACATACTCGGTACATTATTCGTACTGACGTCCCTTTTTTCCTGGGGATGCTGCGTTTCATACCCGCAGGTGCAGGTAAACAGGCTCACGGTCCCCTTATTTAGGATTTTTGATCAGCGAGAGTTGGTGTACTCCACTTGATATGGAGCTGTTACTAGTTTTGGTACGCTATTTTGGTATGTAGATACGGGTACGACGGGGCCCAGTCCCATCCTTTATACAGTTGTACACTCTATTAGAGGTCTGTAGATAGTCATGTATAGTTGGATAGTATGTGGCCTTATCGGCTTCCAGTTTTGGAAATATAGTTGTCTATAGCAGCCTTGTCGGCTCGCCCTACCATATTCCACATGTATATATATATATATATATATATATATATATATATATATATATATATATATATATATATATATATATATCTTTTAGGCATGTTTTCCTCACGTATGTTATTCACGTGATTCAGCAGTTTATTGATAGATGTTATTCATGGCCTACCCTTAATTCATGTTTATATCTTAGACGCATGCTTAGGGATGTTCGACAGGTAGGACTCGGGCACTCGTCATGGCCCATCGGTTTGGGTCGTGACAAAAGTGGTATCAGAGCAGTTATGTCCTAGAGTTGTCTATAGACCATGTCTAGAGTTTATGAGTGTGTTGTGCACCACATTTATAAACAGGATGCTACAGGACATATAGGATGTTATCCTCCTTTTAGATCGTGCGATATAAGGATTCATTTCCCTAACGATATATTGTGTTTTCAGCGATGCCTAAGAAGGCTACAACCGCCTAGAAGGGCAAGCCTGTGGCTGATGAGACTACTAGTCGAGTGCCATGAGTTACCAGGGCTCGGGGAGAGTCTCATAGTGAGATTCCATCTCAGACTTCACATACCCCGCCCTCTTCAGAGGAGCTCCGAGGGGCACCAACTCCAGCGCCTGCCCATGTACATCCAGCTCCTCAGCCAGATGCACTAGGTCAGGAGATGAGAGATGTTATTCACCTATTGACTCAATTAGTAGCTGCACAATCTCGACGTCAGAAAGTAGGTATTGGTCATGCAAATAGGGCCATCAGTGCGAGGGTTCGTGATTTCATTAATTTGGACCCTCCAGTTGTTACACCCTATGTTTTTGTAAGTGGAAGTATGCCATAAGTAAATTGATATAAGCTCCGAAATGAGATGTTACATCCCGCATTTTCGTACGTTAAAGTTTGTCGTAAATTAATCGACGTAAACTCGGGAATGAGATTATTTTAAGATTATGAGTATTATGTTATTTCAAACAAGTGATGAGTAAATTCGTGAAGGTGAGAGGGTAAGCAAATCGAAGAAAATAAATTTCGTCGTAGTTTGACAATTTGGGATAAAATACAGTCCGAGCTATAATATCCGGTATTTATGGACTAGTGACATATAAGATACCACATAACCATGATAGTAAGGTGTATGAAGTGTGTTAAAAGTGATGAGTATTTTAAGTAATTTGGAATAATTCTTAATTATGTGGATACTTGAGTAATTAGTAATTTTAGTGGGAGATTAACTAATTAATTAGGGATGATCGCAGTAGCGCTTCTCCAGATGCGGATGGATGTGCGCAGGTGCGAGATTGGGAGAGGAAGTCTGGGGGCGCAGGTGCGGAAGTATATCCGCAGATGCGGATGCGCATCTGCACATGAGAGACCGTAGATGCCGAAGTGGGCTGGAGGTCCTAGATCGCAGAAGCGATGGAAAATCCGCAGAAGCAGGACCGCAAATGCGGTCAAGTGATTCGTAGAAGCGAAAGCACTGGGCAGATTATATTAAATCGAGGGTTTGTCATTTTCTTCATATTTTGAGATATAGAGCTCGGATTGAGGCGAAATTTTGAAGGTTTTTCAGAGAAAATATTTGGGTAAGGATTCTTGATTTGTTTTTGATTAATCTCCACTAAGATATCATTTATTCTTCATTTAATTAAGGATTTGGGTCGAGAAATTTGTGAAAAAGGTGAAAAAAGCCCTTAGGCCGAATTTTGAGGTTTTGATCGAGAATTTTATATCGGATTTGAGTAATTTTGGTATGGGTGAACTCGATATCGAATGGGTGTTCGTATTTTGTGACTTTTACCTGATTCTTACACGTGGACCTGGATCGACCTTTTGGGGTGATTTTCTAATTCTTTGCTAAAGTCGTAGTTTCATTATTTAAATTAGTTTCTTATAGTTGTATTTATAGTATGTAATTCCTTTTGGCTATATTTGGGTCGTTCGGAGTCTGAAAGTCGAGGGAAAGGCATTCTTATTGACTGATTGAGCTTGGTTTGAGGTAAGTGACTTGTCTAGCCTTGTGTGGGGGAAACTCCCCCTTAAGGTTTGGTACTTTTATGATATTTGCAATACGTAAAGGCCGTGTACGCAAGGTGACGAGTGCATACTCGAGTTAAATGTTGAAAAATCCAGTTCTTGCTGAGTAGTTTTCTTTTAATTCCTTAACTTAGTTGCTCTAGCCTGTGTAGTCAACATATTTAGCCTAATGTCGCATGCCTACGTGTCTTAACTCTTACTTGCAACTTGTGCAATATGCTTAGTTGAATTACCTACTTCCTTGATCTTGTATTCAGTCCTTAACTGTATGATTCCTTGGTGTAAATTTGTTGTTCCATAGGTTATGAGTTATGTATTTACTTTTGAGACTACGAGGCAATATCTTGGGAGCTCCCCTATTGCATATTTACTTTTGGGACTACGAGGCGATACCTCGGGAGCTCCCCCTGTTGTGTATTTACTTTTGGGACTACGAGGAGGTACCTCGAAAGCGTCCATGTTGTATATTTACTTTTGAGACTATGAGGTGGTACCTCGGGAGCTCCCTCTATAGCGTATTTATATTTAGGACTACGAGGCGGTACCTCGGGAGTGCCCCCTGTTGTTTACCTCTATTTGCTGTGATTATTATTTTCTGAAATTTCTTATTGTTAAATTCTATGTCATTTCATTATATTGTTATATCTTCTGCCTTGTTTCCTTTTATTCCAGTAGGGCCCTGACCTGACCTCGTCACTACTCTACCGAGGTTAGGCATGGCACTTACTGGGTACCGTTGTGGTATACTCAACTACACTTCTGCATATCTTTTTGTGCAGATTCAAGTACTGCTTACTAGACCGGGTACTAGTGAGATAGCCATACGTGGAGACTTCAAGGTACATCTGCCAGGGTCTGCATACCTCGGAGTCCCCCTCTATCTTTACTATGTTGTTTTCTTCCTCATTTTCCTTAGACTCTGATGTATAGAGACACTTAGTATTTCTCTTAGAGCTTGTGACTTATTTCTACCGGGTTTTGGGAGTTGTAATTATTTAAATCATAATTTTTATAAATATTTCCTATGTTGAGGCTTGAGTTCAGTTTATATTCTGTTATTCTGCACAAATGTTAGGCTTACCTCATAGAGACTAGGTGCCGTCACGACATCCTACCAAGGGAAATTTGGGTCGTGACAGGTCATGACACACTCTCCTCTCCTCTTTCCCTATTTTCTGCCGCCTCTCTCACCCAAAGGCGTGAAGAGCTGAATATTGAATGTTTGACGCACATCTCCATGAAACTCGAATAAAATAGTATATGAAAGTTGTAGATAAGTTATAAATAAATAGTGTACTATATAATTAGTTGTATAAAATTTATTTTTAGTTTATATGTTGTTGTATATGTATCAAATTTGTACAAATTTATTTTTTAATTTGTATGCTGCTACTGTTGTGCTACATCGACGGAGGTGGAGGCACATCTTCACCAAATTTGAATATTGAATGTTGGACGCACATCTTCACCAAACACTCTCAAAATTGAGATATAAACTCTAAAAAGTATTCACAATTATTTGCAATAACAACTCAATCCAAACAAATAATATTTTTGAAAACCCAAATTAGAATTCAAAGCTTTGAAGCTTTTTAATGGCTGTTAATAGTGGAGAGTTAAACACCTTCAAAATTTATTGATTGAAAATTTTAATCGTACACCAATTGTGCAACATGAAAGGAAATTGCTAAGTTAAAACTCCATAGTAAAACAATTGAAATCTATTGATGAATTCCCTAGAAAAAAAATGATAAAGTAGATGCGAAAAGAGAGAAAAACTGAGAAAATCGAAAGAAGAAAAACAAGGTTGGGGAAAGAACAAAAAATGTGTGTGAGAGAGAGGGAGAGATCGAAGAGAGAGAGAGAGGGAGAGAGAGAGAGAGAGAGAGAGAGAGAGAGAGAGAGAGAGAGAGAGAGAGAGAGAGAGAGAGAGAGGAGATGGAATATTCTTTATTCAATTCCTAATATAAAGGGATACTCATTAATACTAATTTGTATATAATTAGTAAATTATATATCAACTTATAATTAAGTTAAAACCTAAACAGTGAGGGTAAATAAGTTTCTAATGCAGTATATATAGGTAAAAATTTCATGTGTAAAAGAAAAATCTCTTATGTGTAAAAGTAAACTCCCATGTATAAAAAAAAGATATAGGATCATAAAATTAAAAATAAATTTGTAAAGACCCAAATAACATTTGATCCGAAACGGAAAGCATAAGTATAGAAACATGTCATAAAATATGATTTAATTTGATAGAATAAAAATTAAAGCCTCTTGTCATATATTTAGAGGAACCTTAACACGAGAAGAAGAAATAAAAGGGAATAAAATAACCCAAGGGAATAAAAAGAAAATAGTGTAACTAAATGGGTAAATTGCATTAAACAACAGTATTATGATTAAATTGCAAATATCTCTTTTATTTCGAAATTTTACACTTAATCACCTTATATAATGAAAATCATACACCAATAACAGTTAGAATAATATTTTCTTTTTACAACGATGTTAGGTGCTTATTTTAAAAAACATGAGCTTTATATCAAACTAAGGATATTAAAATAGAATAACTAAAAGGCAAACTAAAATTATAAATACAGTATTTTATTTATAGTGGAATGTCTATCTTTTAGAGAGATTTTAAAATTTGTTACTTTGTGACTAAGTCACTTTTTCCCTACAAATAGAGGGTTCTATTCAATTGTAATTTATCCCAAATCAGTAAAAATTCTCTCTCTCTCTCTCTCTACTTTTCTCTTCAATACTCTTCTTCTTCTTCTTTTATTATTTTATAACATGTTATCGGCACGAGACTTTCACCAATTGAGTAAAGGGCGGTTATTTTAATTTGTAGATATACTATTAATTAGTTGTCTAATATTTAAAAAATTAAACCCCCGTGGAGAGAAGATATAGGAATTTGCGTGAGGCTCTTGCGTGAATGTATTGATATTTCTAAAATAGGTATCAGCTTTGGTCACAGGCTTTGGGATACGTGCATGGTGCTCAACTTGTACATAATATTGAGTATAATGATTGTCAATTATTCCATGAACTTGAAGGATTTTGGATTTAAGGTAAGTATTTTACCTTATTTTTCTCTTTTAAATTCTTGAAATTCGAAGTGGTATAATTTCTATATCTTTCCATGATCAAATTCATGTATGATTGTGTTACAATCCAAAATTCCAACTACGGGGCTATGATGGAGCCTAATATTGTAACGACCCGACCGGTCATTTTGAGAATTAGCGTCCCGTTCGGTGGCTTAAGGTCTCGAGCAGCTTCATATTATGTATTATTACTTGCGTGTGTAGTCGAGTTCGGATTTCTGATGATTCGGGATTGATTTGAAAGAAGGATTCTTGCTTTAGAAGCTTAAGCGGTAAGAGTTATCGGAGTTTGACTTTTGTGTAGACGACTCCGGAATGGTGTTTTGATGATTCCAATAGCTTCGTATGGTGAATTTGGACCCAGTCGTATGTCCGGATTTGGATTTGGAGGTTCGTAGGTTAATTTGATGCATTTTGGCGAAAATTGGAAAGTTAAGAGGTTTGGCCGAGAGTTGACTTTATTGATATCGGGTTCGGATTTCAATTCCAGGAGATGGTATAGCTCCGTTGTGTCATTGGAAACTTGCATGCAAAATTTGACGTTATTCCGGGTTGATTTTATTTCTATTGATCGAGAAAGCTTGGGCGGGCCCCCAATCATTAGCACATTCTAAGATTCAGATAACAAATAGGTTGGGAATCATGAACTATCACGTCTTGACAGTCAGTACAGAATCTTGCTCTACCCATTTTTATTCAGAATCTTGCTCTACCCATTTTTATTCTTTCTCTTTATTAGTAAGTAGTCAGGGAGCTAGACGAAGATTGACGAGTTATCTCCTTTATGAATTGCAAACGGGTTTACTGTCATCCCTAAATAATTTGACTAGAGTTTCAGAGTGAGAAATAATCCGCTCATGATGCGTGGAAAGTAGGGGAAGAGTCTGATTCAAAAGCATCTGTGATAGATCACGTCATATGTTTCGGCGCGAGTCGTAGAAGTTGAAAGTTCATTAAATTCGATTTGAGGCGCGATTCGTAGTTTTGATATTATTTGATGTGATTTGAGGCCTTGAGCAGGTATGCGGTATGTTATGGAACTTGTTGGTATGTTCTGACGGAGTCCTAGGGGCCTCGGGTGTGTTTCAGATGGGCTACGGGTCATTTTCTCCTATTTTGGATTGCTTATCTGATATCTGGTGTCTATTTAATCGCGATCGCAAGTAGATTGATGCGTTCGTGTAAGGTAATTGGGAGGCATGCAATATTTGTTCTTCGCGTTCGCGAATATGTGGACGCATTCGCGGGGCTTGAGAACTTAGCTCTACGATGTCGCGAAAGAGGAACCGCGTTCGCATAGTGGGTGAGACCGGCTGGGCACCCTTTATTTTACCCTTCGCGTTCGCGTGGTCAAGGACGCGTTCGCATAGGCACAATGAGGTAAATCATCGCATTCACGGTTAGTGTGTCGCGTTCGCGTACGGTCATTTGGCAGCTTATATTTTTGTGCTTCACGATCGCGAAGCATGTTCCGCGATCGCGTAAGAGGAAATACCTGGGGCAGATTATAAGAACTCTATTTCGAGGATTTGGCCATTTTTATCATATCTTGAGTTGTAGACCTCAGAATTTAGCGATTCTTGAGGGATTCTTCACGTATTGGTTTGGAGTAAGTGTTCTTTACTCAAATTTTATTTTATTTCATGATTCCATCTTTATTTGTATTATTAAATTAGTAGTTTGAGTTGGGGAAAAATGAGAATTAGTTGAAAAGTTTCAAAAATATAAAATGATAATTTAAAGGACGATTTGATACCATAATTGGATAATTTTGGTATGGTTGGACTCATATCGTAATGGGTGTTCGAATTTTATAAATTTTGTCGGGTTCCGAGGTGCGGGCTCGTGGTTGACCTTTTGGGTTGACCTTTTAGTTTTCATTAAAGATCGAAGCTTTATTATATGAAAATGTTTCCTATGGTTTTTATTTATGAAATTAAGTTATTTTGGCTAGATGTGAGCCGTTCGGAGGTTGTTTCATACGAGAAGGTCATTTTAGAGTATTGGTCTAGCTTCTTTTAGGTAAGTATCTTGCCTAACTTTGTGTGGGGGAACTACCCCTTAGGACTTGAGTCGTTTGTGCTATTTGTGTCATGTGAAAGCCGTGTGCGCGAGGTGACGAGTACGTACTCGGGCTTATATGTGGAAATTGACCAGTCTAGACCCTTAGGCATCTTTTATGCACTTATTTGGAATTGTTAGCACATGTTATATCTTTTATTCGTCATGTCTACTATCACAAGCTTTATTTGAAGTTGTCGTTACATGTCACATTCTTTACTTGTCGAGTTTGCTATTATATGCTTTATTGGGAGTTGTTATCAGTTGGTGTCATTATGTGATTTCTTTTATTGTGGAGCTACTCTTAGTTGAAATTGTCCTCACAAGATATTCTTTGTTGCCGGGTTGTTCTCATGCATTTAGACGTAGTGCTAGTTTGTTGCCTCTCCTTCATTGATAGCCTAATTCATACACTAGAGTCTGAAGTTTACCATTTCATGGAAGTACTTTCACTGTCGAGGTTATCCTTAAACAATTAATTGGAATTGAAGTTATCAAAAGTCATTAATCTATTCTAATTGAAGTTGTGTTTAAAGGGGGGTGTTGTTCTTTGTTTAGTTACTTTTCCGTTCATTTGGTTGTTATTGAGATTTTATATACGTTGTGCTGAGTCGTGGGCTATTTGTTGGTGAAAATATTAATATCGTTGAATCTTTGGAAAGGTTGTGGCCTACGGGCACTTGTGATACGAGTTAATATTTTGTGTTGATGTGATGATAGCACATGTGAATTGTTGTGTGGTTTGGTTGTTGTTATGCGGAGTATAAGGGTGGCATTTCACCGTTGTTGTTATGCGGGGTATAAGGCTGGTATCTCATTGTTGTTGGATGTATGGAGTGATACATGTGCCTATAGGAGAGATAAGGGTGGCTAATGATAATGTCACGGGCAGAGCGATAAGGGTGGTTATTATACGGAGTGATACGGGTATCTATAGGAGAGATAAGGGTGGCTAATGATAATGTCAGGGCTGAGTGATATGGGTGACTATCGGAGAGATAAGGGTGGCAAGGTCAGGGATGATGTGTGATGATTTGAAGACATTGTGTTGGTGATTTGTGTGTGATGGTGTACTTTTTCTTGTGTTTGTCATACACCTTACGTGACTTGCTTTGTTGTTTCTATAAGTTATTCGATGTCTTTGATATTACTTGTGGACTTGGGTTGCAGTAGTACACTCACACAAGCATACACCATAGCATGCCTCTTATACTAGCTCGTGAGTACAAAACTTGATATTTATTGATCATGCCCATGTGTTCTTCTTGTATTATCTGTTTCCATGTTGATATTGTGAGTGTGTGACCATGCCTGGCAGATTGTGATTGTGAGCCTGTGATCATGCCTGCCGGATTTTGACTGTGAACCTGTGATCATGTCGGGCGGATTGTGATTGTGAGCCTATGACCATGCCGGGCGGATTGTAAATGTTAGCCTGAAACCATGCCAGGCGGTTTGTGATTGTGAGCATGTGATCATGCCGGGTGGATTGGGATTTTTGCATGTGAGTTGTCCGTGCGGTTGTGATGCGAGATATGGGCATGAGGTGCCATGAGTATATGATGGTGGGTTGAGACCCGTGACTTGTGACTAGGAGATGAGGTACCGCAGAGTGATTTCATTGTGAAACTTGTGTTAGAACGACTTGATTAATTGATTGTGCTTTATGTTCCTTATTTGGTTTTAATGATACTTCACGGTATTCTTATTGCTTTAATGTTTATATTACTTGTTGGTCTTTGTTGCCATTTACTGATTTCCGCTTTCTATTATTAGTTTTATACTTCTATACTGCACAAATTATGTTGTCTAGTGAGTGTCTTGACTTGTACCTCACCACTACTCCACCGAAGTTAGTCTTGATACTTATTGGATACCGAATGGTGTACTCATACTACACTTCAATACATTTTTGTGCAGATCTAAGTACTTCGGAGTCTGTTGGTTGTTAGATAGCGGATCAGATATTGCTGTGGAGACTTCAAGGTATACATGCCGCCGCGTTTGCAGGCCTCAGAAAGAGTCACCTTCAGAAGTTATTTTTGTACAGTTTATTTCTATTCTGGAATAATTGTACTTAGAGATTTTCTAATGAACGCAGTAGAGCTTATGACTTGTACGGCCAGTTTTGGGATTGTTGGCTTTGTATAGAAATTTCTGTTTCATATTTAATAGTTGTTGGTTGAATTTTGCCGTTAATTCAGTAAGTGTTAGGCTTATCTAGTCTTAAAGACTAGGTGTCATCACGACATCCTACGAAGGGGATTGGGGTCGTGACAAACATCCAATAAATAAGCCAACGTTAGCTAAATAATTACCAATTTTAACAATTTAAAAACCGAATATTAATAATTAACCACTAATAAACTCTAAAATATATGAAATAAATATATGAATAACGCATTTTATACTAATCCCATAAATCCGGAGTCACAAGTACATGAGCATCTAGAATACTACAAACATGGTCTGAAATGAAATACAGCTGTCTGAAATGAGATAAACAATAAAACAAGAGAGAAGGGGTGTCACGACCCAAATTGAAGGGCCACGACGGGCACCCGGTACCTTACTCAACCGAGTACCAATGTAACATATCTTTCTTATTGTACTATCATTGGTAAATGGGCCAAAAGATTGTCATGAAAAAACTAGAATGAAACACGAGGGAACACTCACCGTAGGACGACCCAACATGTAATACAACCTTATACATATGACGTACGTGCCTATAAGGCCAGCATGATCCTTTATATACTAAAAACATAGGCCAACAAGGACATACAATCTTTTATATACATGACATCTGTCTACAAGCCTCTAAGAGTACATAATATCACAAAGGTCGGGACAGGGCCCGCCATATCAATTAATACATGTACTAATCATACTGACCAAATAAGCAACTCCGGAGCAAATGGAGCACACCAACACCTTCCTCTGAGCTGATAGCCTACTTGGAGGACTCTCAACCTGTCTACCGAGACCTGCAGGCATGAAACGCAGTGTCCCCAGGAAAAAGGGACGTCAGTACAAATAATGTACCGAATATGTAAGGGATGAAAATTAGTAAATAATAGACATGAGAGGAACATGGAGTAAAAGACTCAACATGTAAGTCTGAACAACTCTGTGAATCATTAATATTTATAATATCATGCATATGCATATAAATGCCATACCATGCATAGGTATATGCGCTCATAACATCATAAAGCCTCTGAGGGCATCCCATCATATCATCTCGGCCACTGTGGGCAAATCATCAATGTATACCAGCTGATCAGGTGGTGGTGCGTATATAACGCCATACCCTTTCCTCATACGCCATATACATATATATATATACATGGGTCAATGTACATGTATAAATGAATGCAATGCATGAGAAGTACGTAAATAAAATCTATCGGAACGTCATTAGACCATTATGCCTTTGATTAATGTTATCAAATAAACTTTATCAATTTACGTATTTTTTGAGACCCATGAACAGATGATAGAATAATAGAACACATGGGGAATCAAGAACATAGGCATCTCTAGTATTTTTATGAATAGAGTTATTTATGAAAGTTGTGCATTTGCTCGTTTCGTTTGTATCATATGGATCATGCCAAAAGGAAAGAAGGGATAGCCTTAACATACCTGAGCCGATTCTCTTGACAATCCTTACAACACCCATCAAACGCGATAAAATATGTAACGGTGGATCGAAGTAGGGTAAAATCCGTATGATATTCTTGAGAAAGATTATACCGGGCTCCCTTAGAATTACAATTCCCGTTGCTATTACGTTGTATAACTTTGTATGAAATTTTATTGTAGTAAATCACGTTGCTATCATCTAATCTTGTATGAATTTTGTGGCTTCTTGTTACTTGTCTTGGACGTTCTTTTGTAAAAGTTTGCTGAAGAAAAATTACGTTGCCATAAGCATTGTAAAGGATTCATATGAATTCCTTCTTTGACAATTCCATCTGTTACTTTGTAGTAAGCACCTCAATATTGTAATTTAGAGAAATTTTTTATATTAATGGGTGTGGTCCCCACTTTTGGGGATTATTTTATCCAAAATTCTCCTAACATGCCACCAATTTATAAAGACCAAAGAGTCATTGCATCTTAAGTCCCTTATTGCCACGTGAGGATAGATTCTTTATTCAACTTAGCCACAAACTTTAATTATATGGTTAATCTCCCACTAAAATCAATAATTAACCAATTACCCATATAATTAAGAATTTTTCCAAATTACTTAAAATACTAATTACTTTTAACACACTTCATACACCTTACTATCATGGTCATGTAGTACCTTATATGTCACTAGTCTATAAATATCGGGTATTTATAACCCGGACCGTATTTTATCTCAAAATGTCAAACTTCGATGAAACTCATTTTCTTTGATTCGCTTAACCTCTCACCTTTATGAATTCACTTATCCTGAGCTTACGTCGATTAACTTACGATGAAACTTTAACGTACGAAAATGCGGGATGTAACATCTCATTTCTGAGCTTTCATTATTTTACTTATGGCGTACTTTCACGTACAAAAATATGGGGTGTAACATCATTCCCCCCTTTGGAACATTCGTCCTTGAATGTTGACCGATGCACTTATCTTTATCATAAGGATATTCCCCTCTTTAGGCCTCTTTCTGGGCATCTAGGCAACTGTTTTGTCATCTAGGCAACTGTTTTGTAAGTAAATCCAAAGGCCAGGGAATTTCCCTCTTTAGGCCTATTTCTCACACCATGACTTGTGGTCTGCTACCAAACTCCAGGTTACTTTCTAAGTCCTATAATGCTTCTTCATCACTGTTCATCTTAAGAATGATGGCATATTCTCATCTCATACTTTGTAACTTTTTTCCATCCATTGTTGATTCACCTCAATGTTGATCTGCAATCTACTACTGATAACTTGGCCTCTTATGTAACACTACTACTAGGGCTCACGTCTCCTCGGGGAATATCTGAAATGATTAGACTGATCCACCTAGGGGCGATACTATACTTCCATAACTGTATTTCATAGCATCCCAATGTGATTCACCTTACATGGGTATTTTAATCCTGTGCCGTCCGTGAAATCCCCTCTCTTCTTTTTTCTTTTTTCTTTTTTTGTTTTCTTCAAACCATTACTCAATCGAAGGCCCAAATGTCATCCTTTATCTATCACGATTACACCCTTATACTACTACCAGGGAAGCATTCCATCTCTTCTAAATGCTATTAGTCTTAAACTCCTTTGAGTTCATTCAAGTTATACTAAGCTTTCTATAACTTAGAGAAACCATCAGCTCTCTTGTTTTCATAGGCTTAATCCCGAGGACTTATCCATTCTCCTCACCTTCTCACTCGCCTTTCCATATCCTAACTCATGTCTTCCTAATACCTTGTCAATCTACCATACTTTAGCTTGCGACCTACCCATATCTATTTATACTACTCGCAACCTTCCTTCAACTTGCTTGCACCATAGATTTCCTTATGTTATTCTGGAACATCAAGCGAGACATCACATCGTCTCTAACTCTTCTTTACTCTTTTAACTAGAGCTCTCGATACATAGAAACCATAGGTTGGAAAATATGCCACTGACGACGCCGCTATCATTCCTGGATACTAAATCCCCGCATAACCGTTTTGCATGCCGCATTCTTGTCGCATATTCCTCCTTGGGATTTTTCGGAGGGAAGTTCTGCAGTGCATTATGCGACCGCAGAATAGGTCTGCGGGCCGTATAGTGACCATAGACCAGATCAGTTCTTTTCCAGTTCTGCCTCCCCCCCACCCCCACCCCATTTTCGCGGTCATTATGCGGACCGCATAACCATTATGCGGTCGCATATGTGACTGCAGAACCCGTTCCGGAGCTTCATTTTTGGGGTTTTTAAACCCGACCTTATTCCGTTAAAAACACACCCCATGGACCATTTTGAGCATATTTTCTGATATTTTTAAAGTGAGAGAGAGGGTCCTAGAAGGATAAGTGATCTTCATCAAATTGTTCTTCAATTCTCACTTAAATCTTGAAGATTATCAAGAGAGGCACCTAAGATTCTATCACCCAAACTCTTAATTTCAAAATGTAACTAGAATGGGCCATTAGTAAGAAAATTAATAGGGATGTGAGTGCTTACTTTGCATGCATGTGTTCCTAAGGTATGTGAGCTAAAAATGATAGAGAATGAGTTGGGGAAAGATGGAATCTTCCACAAAAAGGGGCTTAAAACATTGAGGCACACCTAATGTTTGTTAATATGCTCAAATGAGCTAAAACTATGTTCATCTTCCTAATCTTGGTCTAACTTGTTTTATTTCTAAAATAGATTGAAGTGGCTAATATTCCGGAATAACTTAGAGTTTTAAGAGGCTCAATTGAGGTATGTTGGCTAAACCCCTTTCTTCTTAGAATCGAATCTCGCGGTATTCTTGATCATTATCGAATTGCCTTTTCCTAATGTGGTTGTGTTGAAGGATGTTTGTTCAGTGTTTATGCCAAATGCTTAATCATGTGATAACAACACGATAGGGGTCCAAGAATTACTAAAGAAAATCAAGAAACGTGTGGAAGCTAAAAGAAAATAAAGAAACAAAAAAATAACGGAAAATTAAAGATAGATTGAATTCAAGAAAGAGTTTCTTGAATTCAAGAAGTCTATTCTTGAAGCTGAATCCAAACAATAATAATTAGCTAACAAAGAACTAATCGCCTTTGGTAGAGAATTAAAAACAAGAGATAGATTGTGAAACCCGCCCCTTTAGAATAACAAGAACAACAATAAGCCTAAACTTATCACCTTTCTTGAATACCTAGAAGTGATCTAAGATTTCGAAAGAGTTTAATCTTACCACCTTAAGTTGAGTCTTGAAGGTTGAAGAATAAATCCAAGAGTAGCTACACACAAGAGTGCAAGAAAAATCTCACAATATTTATTGATATTGTCTATAATAATCTAAAATCTAAAAACAAAGAAGACACCCCCTTTATATAGAGAGGGGGTCACGAAATTCCTACATAAAAATAAGGAAATAAAGTCCTAAACTACTTTGGACAACAAGTCCAAATACCTTAGGAAAAGGAAAAATACTAGAAAACAAAAATCAAGTCAATCTTGAAAAGTAACTCCAACAATCTTAGGAAAAGGAAAACATAACCTTAACTACCTAGGAAAGCAATAAATCTAGTACCAAAATATATGAAAATAAGTTAAAACCAATCTTGGATAGAATCTTGAAAGTCGCAAACCAATCATGGATAGGATCTTGGAAATCTTGAAGGCAACTTGCAAGAAACTTGGCACCAACTTGTATCCAACTTCTATCACGCCTATTGAGCCTTTCTTGGGCATCAATTAAATCCTTTTTTGTTATAAAAACGTGGCTTCATGTAGGACTTATTGGGCTGCAAGTTTGGACACATTTTTAGGTTCCAAATAGGTCCAATAGTGGCCTGATCTGGACCTTCTTCAGAGGATGTCTTTTGGGATCTAATCCACCTTTTCTTGGACATGAATTTGGACCATAAAATAATTATAATACCTAGAAAACTCATATCCTTTATCCTTGAGCTCTCCATCCCAATTAACAACTTCTTTATTTGTACTTGAAGTCTAATGACCTTGTTTTGCAACTCTTTAGCTTGACATCTTGTTAAAGGCCCTCTTTGAGATTCCAAAGCTTTATTCTTGTCCTTGAATAGATTTGAGCTTCCTAGGATGCTATCATTCCCCTCTTCTTGAAGAAAATTCGTCCTCGAATTTCGACCTTGCAAGAAAAGAAAGTCACGCACTAGTAAATGCCATCCACTAATCTGAAAAAATGGTAGGAATAAAACAAGATAGTGACCATGTGTCAACTTAACCCAATTAAGCCTAATAGGTGTAAATACTCCTTTATAAAGCATATGTACATCATCATCCCAATAAAATTTATGCCTACTTAGAGTTATCCAATAAAAACCTCTCTTAGATGCATTATGTAATGAAATTTGCAATGCGATCTTGTCAATAAGGTAGTCCAAAGATGTGCATGCCAAAGAAATTACAAAATATTGGTCATGCATCCATTTAACACAAGTATCTCTGCCACATGTATCAAATAAGACACTCTTATGATATAGCCAAGTATCAATTATAAATCCCATGGATTCAAAAACATGTAAGTTATTCAAAGAAGCACATAAATTCTCATAAAGGTCAGAAGAACCCATAAATTCCAAAATATAAATTTCAATACATTCAAGCTCATGATTATAACTTTCCCCAATAATATTCGCAACATCAATGGATTCTACATGATTGCTCAAACTGTCACAGAAAGAGTCATAGATAGGTTCATGAAAGAGTATTTGATCACTAATGTCACAATAATTATGCATATCCTCTTTACTAGTAGCAAACACTTTTATAGGCTCACAATCAACATGACTAGAGGAATGACTTCCCATCAAACAACAAAACTCACATTCTAGCAATTTACATGAAAACTCATTAGACACTTGAATAAGAGAAGAAAGAACATTTAACTCATTAGCAAGCCTCTTCTCATAAATTTCATGCCTCTTTCCACCAAGTTGGAATGCATAATCATCTATGTCATACTCAATTTCAAAAGGAAGCAAATTACTCTTGCACTTTAACTTAGATATTACAGTTAATGACTTGATATGCATCAAAATATCATCATCCACAAAAATTATAAAGTCACCAACATAAGAAATAAGAGTATAGTTCATTACCTCCAAACATACTTTAGGTGTTCTAGAAAGGCTAAGAATGTGAATGAACCAATTATACATATCATACTTGGACTTATTTACTAATGGAACAACATCACCTTGTATTCTTTTATGCAATGATTCCAGCTTAGCAATGGCTTTAGGAAACTCCATGTCATAAACCTGTAAATGAGAATTAAAATAGTCAAAAGGTTCAATAACAAAATATTTAACCAAGCTTTTATCTTCCACCATCCAACAAGAATTAATTTCGCCTAATTCATGTTGGAATCCAATTGGATCCTTTACCACCATTTCTCGCGCCTCACCTCTCCTTTCAAAAGGTCTTTCAACACGTGGCTGCACAAAATCACAAGAACTAAAACAAGAATGAGTTAATGGGTTAGGAAGTAAAGAAATTTTATTCCTGCTTACACTCTCTTTGGCTTTTATCACGAAACTAACTTTTCTCTCACTAAAGTTTTCTTCTTCTTCTTTACTGAAACCCTCTTATTTTTCTCTCTCTACCTCAAAGACTTTTCTTATCTCATTGCCTTCTCTCTTTTCTTTTCCCTCAAGCTCACTCTTTTTCTCAATTGACATCCCATTCTCTTCACTCAATACAACCTCTCCTTTTTCCTCTCTTGGGATGTCAACATGCACTCCCTTACTCCTCTCATTCTTTTCTCTCTCATATTTTTCCATATTCTCTTTAACAGTCTTTTCATTTTCATAAATTTGTGAGGGAGTCAAAGGTCCAAGAATAAATTTCTTCCCGTTAACCTCAAAAGAGTATCTATTTTTTTCCATATTATATGAAGTTCTTCTATAGGCATACCATAGCTTTCCCAACAAGATATGATAATTATTCATGGGAATCACATCACACCAGATCGCATCCTCATACCTTCCAATAGAGAATAGTAATAACACTCTTTTATCTATCTTTACTCATCTCAACATGTAGGGTTCAATATGCTCAACACAAGGCAAGTTCAATTTTTCAACCATATAAGTGCTAATTGAGTTATAGCCAAACTCTTTGTCAATTCTAAGGGCACAAATCGCAGACATCACTTTAGCTCTTATTTGAAAAATAATTTTACCATTGTCTTCCTTCCATTTGGTATACTGTAAGTTTGACTTTTCAAGTTGTTGAGTCATAACTCGCCTCCTTTCACTATAACTACATGTTTGAAACATCTTGAACAAAGATTAGAAGAATTATGTATCTCTCAAATTTTGGCTTTTTCCTCTAATGTTCTCGCCTCTCTTGCCCTTTTCCACTCAAAGCAACTCTTGGTCGTTAAACTTTAGATTTATTAATAAACCTTACTAGTCACAACCCTTAGTGATAAGAATGTGGAGTTAGAAAAAGAAAAGGAAAGTGAAGGACCAAACCTTGGAAGAATAGGAATTGGTTATGTAGAAAAAATAAGGAAAGAATTTAGGAAACCCAAAACCCACAAAAATAAGGAAAGAAGTTACCTTAATCTTCAAGAACTACGATCCCCTCTTCTTGTTTTCTTTCTTGACTTGGAAACCAAATAACACTTGAATTCTACAAATATTAATGAGCCATAATGCTTTTCTTTTGGCTAATTTTTGTTTTATTTTTTGTTTTTTTATTTTTTTTGGTTTTGTTTTACTCAAGAACCTCCCAAGATTATCAAGATTTAAATCTTGATTAGCCTATGCTCTGATACCACTTGATAACAACACGATAGGGGTCCAAGAATTACTAAAGAAAATCAAGAAACGTGCGGAAGCTAAAAAAAAATAAAGAAACAAAAAAACAACGGAAAATTAAAGATAGATTGAATTCAAGAAATATTTTCTTGAATTCAAGAAGTCTATTCTTGAAGTTGAATCCTAACAACAACAATTAGCTAACAAAGAACTAATCGCCTTTTGTAGAGAATTAAAAATAAGAGATAGATTGTGAAACCCGACCCTTTAGAATAACAAGAACAACAATAAGTCTAAACTTATCACCTTTCTTGAATACCTAGAAGTGATCTAATATTTCGAAAGAGTTTAATCTTACCACCTTAAGTTGAGTCTTGAAGGTTGAAGAATAAATCCAAGAGTAGCCACACACAAGAGTGCAAGAAAAATCTCACAATTTTTATTGATATTATCTATAATAATTTAAAATCTAAAAACAAAGAAGACACCCCTTTATATAGAGAGGGGGTCACGAAATTCCTACATAAAAATAAGGAAATAAAGTCTTAAACTACTTTGGACAACAAGTCCAAATACCTTAGGAAAAGGAAAAATACTAGAAAACAAAAACCAAGTCAATCTTGGAAAGTAACTCCAACAATCTTAGGAAAAGGAAAACATAACCTTAACTACCTAGGAAAGCAATAAATCTAGTACCAAAATATATGAAAATAAGTTAAAACCAATCTTGGATAGAATCTTGAAAGTCGCAAACCAATCATGGATAGGATATTGGAAATCTTGAAGGCAACTTGCAAGAAACTTGGCACCAACTTGTACCCAACTTCTATCTCGCCTATTGAGCCTTTCTTGGGGAGCAAGTAAGTCCTTTTTATGTTATAAAAATGTGGCTTCATGTAGGACTTATTGGGCTGCAAGTTTGGACACATTTTTACGTTCCAAATAGGTCCAATAGTGGCCTGATATGGACCTTCTTCAGAGGATGTCTTTTGGGATCTAATCCACCTTTTCTTGGACATGAATTTGGACCATAAAATAATTATAATACCTAGACAACTCATATCCTTTATCCTTGAGCTCTCCATCCCAATTAACAACTTCTTTATTTGCACTTGAAGTCTAATGACCTTGTTTTGCAACTCTTTAGCTTGACATCTTGTTAAAGGCCCTCTTTGAGATTCCAAAGCTTTATTCTTGTCCTTGAATAGATTTGAGCTTCCTAGGATGCTATCATCATGTCATCTTCCCATTTGAGAATATGTTCGAAATGTGGAATATGTGTTAGAAATGTTAAGACTTCATGTCAAGGTTGAAATAAAAGTTGTTTTGCCAAATTGTATGAAAGGCCCCTGTGTGCCTGAGATTTCCCTATTGATGACGATAATGATAATGATATTTGAATGTGGAAAAGGGAACTGGAACTATGAAATACGGCCAAGTGCCAAGAATGACTTTGTAATCGTAATCACTAGTGCAAATGAATTAAAAGTATATGAAAGAAGTTCGATGTGAGATGATTGACTGCAAAAGGTAATGTCTCAAATAAGATGGCCTAGCCGATCGGGCCGAGATCGGACTCCGTGTAAGAACACTGTGGTATTGTGAATTAAATTGTGGTAATATCTCAAATGAGATGGCCTAGCCGATCGGGCCGTGATCGGACACCATGCCGCACACATGGTGGTACTGTGCCGGAAATTATAGTGCAATTGTGGTAATGTCTCAAATTAGATGGCCTAGCTGATCGGGCTGAGATCGGACTCCGTGTAAGAATACGGGAGTATTGTGAATTGTGGAATATTGGTGCTAAAGATCACCCAACCTGATAATATGGAAATTGTCTTGAAAACGTATATGATCCTTAACTTGTTGTTTTAATATTATTTGAAGCCCTTATTGAATTCTTGACTGCTCCTCTTGTATTATTATTCATTCTATTGAGTCGGTGCTTAGCTTTACATACTAGTGCTATTCGACGATACTAACATCCCTTTTGTCGGGTACGCTGCATCTTTAAATAGATGAAGGAGGTTACATAGCAGACAGTGCGGATCACATATAGTGCTGCATCTTCTTCTCAACGGACTCGGTGAGCCCCATTTCATTCCAGGGTCATGTATTGTACCTTTTATTTTTATTAGGATCACTTTTTGAGGTATAGCCGGGGCCTTGTTGCCGGCACCATCTTTACTCTCTTTTGTATCTTTAGAGGCTCCGTAGACACTATATTGGTTGTATATGGATTTTGGAAATGTTAAACAAGTATATGTTGGTGTTGATCAATTGTTCCTCTCAGACTATAAGAAATGTGTATTTTGAGACTTAAAGGCACAATGACTAATGAAATAATTTAGGAGTGTATGAATGAGATTCCTATTGTATAATTAACGTAATCACGTCTTTTTTTGATCATGGGTTAATTGGGTAGAAAGAATCTAACAGGCTTGCTCGGCCGGGTTCACTCGGTTGAGCGCCGGTCGCGCTTCCCGAGGACGGGGCATGACACACAACCTTCTGCATTTAAGTATCTCATACGTTGTTCACCTTTACCTTACATACCTTAAAGTTTCACATCACATCTTCTATCTTCTTCATGACCTTCCTTCCACATAGGTATAATTCACATCCACAACTTGAAGCTCTAGTATAATACTTGTAACTCTGGTGCATACACGATCCGGTGGAAGCTTCATACTGACTTCTTATGAGGCTGGTACTCTTCTAACTGGCTTTTTTGTAGGGCCGTTATAGAATATGGTTGTTGTACTATCTCTCTTGTACCTCTGATATTAAGGGTGATCCTGTAATGTTCTCAATCACGATTTCTATAATTTCCCGGGTCCAATAATCAGACTCCTAATTTACTTGGTTGATATAATAACTCTTTAGTTTCCTCTTCCTTTTAATCATCCTTTATGTAGGCTTAAGCTATCTTCCGCTCTGCGACTCCTGGTATTAGTTATTTCTTTAGCCTTTCATGGGCGCTAGGGAATATCCCTGATACAACCTTCTAACAATTCAACCATTTGACTATGACCTGGACTCAATTCTTCTACGGCTGTATGATTGTCAACATATATGCTGCATGGATAATATTCCAAAATCTTAGGTGCATTCATAATATAATTATCTTTGGATCATTGATCGAATAATTCCTTTAGATCCTTATCAGCTTTCTTTAAGCGTAAGCTATTACTTTTCCTGGTCTTTTTACCCCCTTGTTGCGTGCATACATAGCTTATCTTAGTTCCCACGCATGCCGGAGTTTTCGTGCAACTCATATGATCTCGAATATTACTTTTGATTTGATTTCGTCTTCCCATTCATTAGCCACGATAGTTGCCACTTTCTTATGGAGTGCATACATTGTTCTTGTAAGACTGTTGTTACAAGACCATTTCCTCTTCAAGTTACTATATTTAAGTTGAAGCCTTCTTCCTTATTTCCTCAGGTAGTCTTTCATTGTAGTACTTAGGGAGGACCCTCTTACTCTTGTAAAGCTTCGAGCTTATTACATCGTATACTCGACGGAATTTGTTTTAATGTCCTTCCTTGCCTATAATTATCCGTAGTTACTTACCTTCATGCCCTTGTGCTTGTAGGGTTGATCCTGAACTGATATTTTGACTGTCTTCCCAGTGGTACTCTCTTTTATTTCCGTAACACTCATACGGTACCTTTAATTACCCCAACTCCTATCTGAAATTTTTTTCTTTTCAACAATTGCGATCTCGTATCTGCGAGACTGAATTCCCTATGCTGGGGTTCAATACATTTATCGTGCATGATCTGTTTATTACATTTGTATCCTCTTGTCTAGCCATAACTAGACTCTTCCTGAATCAACTGCTAACTACTCGTTGGTCCATTCTCATATTTATATTCCGCATAATCTCTCTTGGGTTATATCCTTCGTCTTAACTTACCTCTCGGACTGGCTCCTTATTAATCAATAACATCTTGGGGGAACCCTTACTACCTCTCCCGGCATCGTGCTTGCATAATATTCTAGAATCATAGCATATCTGCAGGATTTGAATAAATGCAATCTCGTTCCTTTCCCTTTTCACCGCATTCTTCCTTTACTATTCCATAGTTACCTCTTCATCTTTGGAGTTTTTTTTCACATCTTCACTGACATCTTACTCGCCTTGCGGTAACCCTTCTATACCATGGATAGTTGAATTCTTTATGCACAAGAGTGACACTTAGTGTAACTGGCACACTTAGTCCCTTAAGCTTAACTCTGCTCACCGTGCTTGCTTTAGGGAAGCGTCTTCCTGAATGAACTTTAAAGTCATTCTTCTGTTGTCTATTTTATTATTGCTGGAACACGATCTCTGAAATTCTCACGATGTCGATTATTATCAAATCTATCGATCCCTCATTCATGTTAAGTATATCTTGTTCACTAGCCCATACTGATCTCTATTACTCTAGGGGTCTAACTTTTTCTTCTGGTAATCACGTTAGAGTCACGAATTTATTTCTCAAAATGAGGGTATGACTTTATGGCCTATACTCTTTTGTTGTCTCCAGGCCTGACACCTCTCGTCTTTTCCTTCACTTGACTATAGACTCTGTAATACTGTCATTATTTTGATCTACCATTATCATCCATGTATCACATCTTACTTATAATGCTTCATTAACTCTCTTCTTATTTCCCTACTTACATGTTTTCTATCACTTTATTCTGAAAACTTCAACAAGACATTCTTTTTCTTTTAGCTCCCCTTGATCCATCTACTGGCTCTTCGGGTTGCCTAACATTCTCTCTCTACTAGGGACGAGAGCCACACTAAGATAATATTTATCCCTTCCAGGATTCCAGTACCTATCTTTGTAGTACCCATATCTAGCTATACTATTTTAGAGTGCACCATCTGGGTGTCTCACAAGAAGATCTATTAGCACATTTGCAATATCCTTCGGAAATGTCAACTAATGCTAACAATCCATCCACAATTTTGGTTACTCTAACCCCAGCCGGATACTGATATCCCGTCCTTCTCTTAAACCATATATGTTAGCTCTCATAGGGCATAACTGTGATTGGTTTGGCCGATTGTACATACCTCTGTTCCTGTTGAAGGTAACTCAAAATGCTTATATCTCTCTTCCTGAATGGTAAATAATGATAATCTTCACTAGTTGGGTACCTTGTACCCTTCTTCACCTTGCTGCTTTTAGGTGTTGAAACTTGTATTTACCTTCTGATTCTCTCATTGCTTCTCACCATATTGGTGGATAGATATTCTTGCCTTAAGGCTCCTTATCAAGAAGCTTACATGTCTTAGTACACACATGTTGTGCTGAAGACCTCACATTTACTCATCATAAGCATGATGCAAATCGAGTTCCTGTAACTCAACTCTTCCACAATCACATGCAATCTCTTACCAACTGCCTTTTGGATGTAGGTATCATTGTATTATGAATAAGATAGAGTTTAGGTAATTGAGTTCTTACAACTAAGCTCTACCACACGATCTAGAGTAAGAAGAAAGAGTGACAATCCTAAATGACCTATAGCCTCCTGCTTATAAGTGTGGTGCACAACACACCTATAAACAAGACTCTACTAGACACAGCTTGTAGACTCCCTAGGATAGAACTGTTCTGATACTACTTTTTTCACGACCCAAACCGAAGGGCCACGATGGGCACCCGGTACCTTACTCAACCGAGTACCAACGTAACATATCTTTCTTATCGTACTATCATTGGTAAATAGTCCAAAAGATTGTCATGAAATAACTAGAATGAAACATGAGAGAACACTTGTCGTAGGACGACCCAACATGTAATACAATCTTATACATATGACGTACGGGCCTATAAGGCCGGCATGATCCTTTATATACTCAAAAGATAGGCCAACAAGGCCATACAATCTTTCATATATATGACATCTGTCTACAAGCCTCTAAGAGTACATAATATCATAAAGGTCGGGACAGGGCCTGCCATACCAATCAATACATGTACTAATCATACTGACCAACACGTTCCGCTGAGCTGATAGCCTACTTGGAGGACTCTCAACCTGTCTATCGGGACCTGCGAGCATGAAACGCAGCATCCCTAGGAAAAAGGAACGTTAGTACAAATAATGTATCGAGTATATAAGGGATGAAAATCAGTAAATAATAGACATGAGAGGAACATGGAGTAAAAGACTCAACATGTAAGTCTGAACAACTCTGTGAATCATTATTATTTATAATGCCATGAATATGTGTATAAATTCCATACCATGCATAGGTATATGCGTTCATAACATCATCAGGCCTCTGAGGGCATCCCATCATATCATTTGGCCACTGTGGGCAAATCATCAACGTATACCAGTTGATCAGGTGGTGGTCCGTATATAACGCCATAACCTTTCCGCATACCCCATATACATATATATACATATATGTACGTGTATTCAATGACACCTGGTCATGGGTCAATATACATGTATAAATGAATGCAATGCATGAGAAGTACATCAATAAAATCTCTCGGGATGTCATAAGACCATCATGCCTTTTCAATGTCATGAAATAAACTTTATCAACTTACGTATTTTCTGAGACCCAAGAACAGATTATAGAACAATAGAGCACATGGGGAAAGTCCATATGATGTTCTTGAGAAAGATTGTACCGGGCTCCCTTAGAATTGCATATCCCGTTGCTATTACGTAATATAACTTCGTATGAAATTTTATTATAGCAAATCATGTTTCTATCATCTAATCTTGTATGAATTTTGTGGCTTTTGTTGCTTGTCTTGGACGTTCTTTTGTATAAGTTTGCTGAAGAAAATCATGTTGCCATAACCATTGTAAAGGATTCATATGAATGCTTTCTTTGACAATTCCATCCGTTACTTTGTAGTAAGCATCTCAATATTGTAATTTAGAGAAGCTTTTTATATTAGTGGGTGTGGACCCCACTTTTGGGGATTATTTTATCCAAAATTCTCCTAACATGCCACCAATTTATAAAGACCAAAGAGTCATTGCATCTTAAGTCCCTTGTTGCCACGTAAGGATAGAGTCTTTATTCAACTTATCCACAAACTTTAATTACATGATTAATCTCTCACTAAAATCAATAATAACCAATTACCCACCTAATTAAAAATTATTCCAAATTAATTAAAATACTAATCACTTTTAACACACTTAACACACCTTACTATCATGGTCATGTGGTACCTTGTATGGCACTAGTCCATAAATACCAGGTATTTATAGCCCGGGCCGTATTTTATCTCAAAATGTCAAACTTTAACGAAACTCATTTTCTTTGATTCGCTTACCCTATCACCTTCATGATTTTACTTATCACTTGCTTGAAATAGCATAATTCTTATAATCTCAAAATAATCTCATTCTCGAGCTTACGTCGATTAACCTACGACGAAACTTTAACGTACGAAAATACGGGATGTAACATATTATTTCCGAGCTTTCATCAATTTACTTATGGCGTACTTTCACGTACGAAAATATGGGGTGTAACAAGGGGACTTCAGGGACTGCAAACTCTATGCAGCTCTACCTCAAGTCTCTTGAAGAAGTCGGATACGAGCAATATCCCTTATGCACTGCTAGGACCAACACCTGGATCTGCACAAGAAGTGCAGAAGTGTAGTATGAGTACAACCGACCTCATGTACTCGGTAAGTATCGAGCCTAACCTCGACGAAGTAGTGACGAGGCTATGACAAGACATTCACTATAAACCTGTACGAATAATAACAAAAAACAACATGATATATAGAGAAAGCAAGTAAACTCATAAGAATGGGACCCGAAGGTGAACTAACAGAGGGCCCCAGAATAACAATAATCCATAACCTCATATCATAATTCAGAAATAGACCACCACAGCTACCACAATTACCACACGTCATACTCCGTCGCGGCGCGCAACCCGATCCCAATATTATCATAATATTTTTTGCGGCGTGCAATCCGATGCCAATATCATATCAATATCTGTTGCGGCGTGCAAGCCATTTCCAATATCAACTCATTAACATAAAAAAAACTCAATATAACCAAATTCCGTAATCTCAGAACAAAAGGAACTAAAGCGTATAGAACATCAAGGAAGTGCCTGTACAAGTAGAGAATAACCAATACGTCATATTCACAAACCTCGATAGTTCATTAATACAAGAATAGTTGAAGGACTCACATGATCAGATATAACATAATAAAGTGCAACATATAATGTAAAGATTATAAAGGCAAGTAAAGACATGAGACAACGTATAAAAACATATAGCAGGTAAATAGATATTGAGCGAGAAATGATTAAATCGAAACAGGTCACAACTAAATAACATATAACAAGTAAGGCATAATGAACAAGTAAGGACATGTAGCAATTAAATCATGTAACGAGATAAACATAGAATAAATGATGACATAAAGGTAAATAGCCCAACCTGCATGCTTTAACCTATGACAATGCATATACAATCGTCACCTCGCATATACGTCATCCCCACACATAATTAAGGTAGCAATTAGACCAACAATTCCTAATTTCATCAAGTCAAAGTTAAACATGACACTTACCTCTTTCCGCAATCAAATCAATAATCAACCACAACTTTTCCTTTCGAACAAGCCTCCAAACAAATCTAAACTAGCCAATTATCATTCAAACAATTCAAAATAAGCTTTAGAAACTACCCACGAATAAAAAAGGTTCAATCTTTGATGATATTAAAAAAATCAACAAAACTCAACCCTGGGCCCGCTTGGTCAAAATTCGAGATCCGGATAAAATCCTGATTACCCATTCACCCCCGAGCCTGGTTATGTGATTTATTTCGAAATCCGACCTCAATTTGAGGTCTAAATCCTAATTTTACAAAAGCCTTAAATTCTACCTAAAACCCCTAATTTTCTACCATGAAATTCAAAGATTTGATGTTAAAATTCATGGGAAAATATTGGGGATTGATGGAAAACAAATTAATGTTACTTACGAGTGATTTTGGGAAGAAAAGTGATACGCTTAAATTACACCTATATAAATGGTGTAAGGCGGTCGATGTCAAATATAATAACCCAACTAGGTTGGGGTCGAATCCCATATGGAATATGTGTGAAAAGGTTACTTGAATAGTGTGTCACGTGACTAAAGTCGTAATTCTACTCTGTTAGTTTGGAAAAAGATTGGTAATTGTGAATTGTTAAGAGAAGCTATTTTGTTAAGAGAATTGATTAATTGGATTAAGAAACCAAGGTTGTGTCCCCTTCTACGAAATGTAATGCTTTGGTTGTTAATATGATATATTTCTAATGGGAGGTCCTTTGATATGCAAATGGTTCCTAAATGACTATCCAATATTTTCTAATACTTAGGTCGTATTTCCTCTTTATGATTTTCTCAAATATAAAAGAGTTACCACTAAGAGCAACCAATTTATGCCAAGTAGAACCAACTTATTCCTAAGCGATTCTATTAAATAAGGTTCAAGCCTTGAGTTCTTGCTATTCAATTCTACCAAATCTTAATCCACTTTTCCAAGTGAAAGATAAAGTAAATTGGCACTAGTTAATGTTTGCAACCATCAACCATAAATGAAATATGAGAAATGAATAGAAATCAAACAGCCATTATGTATATATATATATATATATATATATATATATATATATATATATATATATATGGTAAACACCCATTAACATTACACCCACTTAGGGTCCACAACCTTAGTATTTAAAGTTGCATTAAAGAAAGTCATAAAAGCCTGCAATGAAGACAATGTCTTGAAATCTATCCAAAAAGCTCCAAAATAAGTGATGTATTCAATGATCTCAGTATAGGACCTTTTTTAGACAAGATAGCCCAAAAGTCGCGGACAAAATGTGACAACAATAACCCTTCAGGTTAGTTTGCGATCGCATAATAGACCGCGGATGTGATCCGTGGTCCGCACATCAGTAGCAATGCTGGAGTTTTGATCTTCAATCTTTCTAGATTTCTATCGCATATCAGTTATGTGGTCCGCATAATAATTCTGCGGCCGCATAATGGATCGCAAATTCATCGTCACTGGAATTCATCTTGTATTTGTGCGATAACTCTGCGGTCTGCACATAAGTTTTACGACTGCATATTGAACCGTATATTTGACTCTTGAAACTGAGCTTTGCTGGTTACATCTGCGATAGGTATGCGGTTCGCACATCACTTATGCGGTGGCATATCTGTCGCAAATATGCCTTCTTCATGGTTTTTCCCATCTTTTTCATGTTCTTGGCTCTTCAAGTCCGTTTTACAATGCTTTAAAAGATGAGATAAAATCTATAAATTTAGTATCGAAAGTTCCACATTTCTACGACACATCAACACCTCCAACTTAAACTCTTGCTTGTTCTCAAGCAACTAAAAAGTTACGCTACTAGGAAACTAATCTACTTCCGACTGATCACAAAACATCAATGACTATGGATGGTGCTAACTATTAGCTAACAAGGATGTAACTTCCTTTATTTACCCTTCAGCAAAGACAAAAATTATTTAACAATTCAAATAATCAGTTTGTGAGCTTCGAGCCTCAAACACAATGATAGAGTGCTACTAATCGCTAGATATGTACTTGCATCCTACTTCAAGAAGCCTAAGTTCTGCTAACTCTTGCAATTCACGTGTCCTCTAAACAAAGAAAATTCCCAACTCAATAGATACAAGTATGTACAAGGGATACAATCAAACACTCTCGCACTCAGAAAGAAAGACAAGTGCTACAAGTATCAGTCAACATGCTTGCCCTTATTTTAACTCGTTGCTAGCTCAGAAATAATTGGTTGTTGATCAAAAAGGAATTTTCACGGTTTGTAGTGTGGGCTTGGGGACGAGTTGGATGAGTATTTGGGAAATTAATGACTATACCCTCCTTGAACACTACACGAATTCTTTCTTGAATAGCACACATTGCCCTTATTGATATCTAATTGCAACTATCAACCCACCTTGTAGTTCATGACCACCCCATAGTTTCTTGGCTTACCACGTTTGCTTAACACTCCATTTTTCTCTTCTATATTTTCTAGAAGATTGAGTATTTCATGGTTTAGGATGACGTGAAGCTTTTGGTTTAAAGTACATTGGCTCTCAAATCAGCCGCTCGCTTCACAAGACACAACGTCAAAAGATTAGCCTTTACACATAATACATTCCTCTACCTTTATCTAATTGATACCAACACCCCCAAAGGCTTAAAGCCTCATTCATAATATTCAAGGAGGGACGGGTTCAAAAGAGAGAGTAATTTCACATATAGGGGTAAGGGTTTATAATGTGGTAGCCAAAGGAAAGGTTAAAGACTCAACGGGGGACAACTAGGGTAATAAATGCACAAGTAATTTGGCCGAAATTAGTTAGAAATTACAAGGAAGGCCTAAGATCATTTCAACAACCAATCATCAACCTAAGATTTTCATTGAGGAACCAACCGGACAAGTTCTAGACAGTAAAAGTTAAGCACATGTATTATTCAAAAATTCTCACTACTCATGACATATGAAATGCTCGAATCGGCATATTTTCAGCCCTCAAATGAATACAAGGAAATTCAAAGCTTCATCACACGATATGGAGATTCTAAGTAAGCACAAAGTCAAAAAATAATGAGCCTCGATTTCACAAAAAAATGACTATTTATTCACAAACTTTGAAGGGTACAATCTATTTCACAAACATTTATCACATGCTTGAATCTAGAACAAAATCACCAAACAAGTCAAAATATTTCATGACTACGACCGTGGTTCTACTATTACACCCTTGGAAAATAACCCCGTAAAGAAAAACCAAGGGGAATTCATTACTATCTACTCTGTCAAGACTAATATCTATGTACAATTTGCAAAAGTTATCTTGCTACCCCACCCCCAATATAGAAGCATGCATTTTCCCCAATGCATTGAAAAAGTAAGAGAAACGTTTAGGGGTTTCCTGGAGCGCACTAAGCACTTGGAGGGATTGGACTGTCTGATGCGGCCGTGGGGCCGGGAGTTGAAACTAGAGGGTCAATGGGGTCAAACTTCTGCTGTACAGTGGTGTCCGGGACCAAAGTAGTGGGCTCCTCAAGCTACGGAGCCGGGTCCCGGACCTAGGAGCTACTGGCCTCACCAGGTGATGGCTCTATGGTTGTGGTGATGGCCATGGCGGCCATGTCCTCAAGGGATGTGCAATAGCCCTCTACATGTCTACCTCCTCATCAACATGTTCCTCTGTAGAGGCAACCTGTTTACCTTTGTTGGTTATCTGATCGTCTACCTCCTCAACAACTTGCTCTTCGTATGTCTCCTCATAAGACTCTACTGATTCCTCATCTGAATGGTCATCAGTGTGTGCAGTAGATCCCGGAGCCTGTGAGATGCCAGTACCATGTTCCACTTCTATTGAGAGAAGGTTTGTGGAGTCCAAAGCAAGGTTTGATGCACGGGAAGTGCTAGTGCTATGCTCCTCCTCTACCGGGAGAAGGGTTATGAGGTCAAACTCCAATGTCTGCATCTTATGCATCTCCAACTTGAGCCCGGCAACATCTTTTTTGATTTGAGGCATATCCCCATCTCCACCTCGCTTAACCTTATCAAGGTGAGCTTCAAAGTTATAGAGTCAATCTTTATACGATAGATGTTTCTTTTGAAGCTCACTCATTGAGGCTTGGAGGGGTGCCAATGCTTTCCTGATGAGCAATTGAAAGTCTTTCACAAGCTTGTATACTTTTGAATTAGTATGCTATGCTAGTAAACCAAGCTTGGAGATGGCAGGTAGTGAAATAGGTGGTGTAGTAGTGGCCGGCCTGGGTGTTGTGGCTGGCCTATGAGTGGATGGGGAGGTGGCAGGTGCTGAAGAGGTGAAAGGTGTTGTTGAAGTGGATGAGGCCGGTGGGAGGATGATTGGTTTCTCTGGTTGCTCTACCGGCACATTCTCTGAAGCAGTGTTTTTCCTAGTGATGTCAATATCTTGAGCGGTGTCTACCATGCCGTCATATTTAGGAAGTATCTCAAATGAGTTTTAAAGGTAAAATTCTTACTTTTATCAGTTTTTAACATATAAGCCTTCCGGAAGAACACCTGAACTGTACACACAAATCGAGAAAAGCTAAAATGAGGTATTTGAGGCATCGAAACATAGAATTAGGTTCTGAAATCTAAGATGACCTATCGGGTCATCACAATAACTAGCCAGGTTCTTTGCTAATCACACATCCCATATTCTCTGAGATTACAAAGTGGTCGAATTAATTTAACTTCTGATCATTAAGGAAGACAGTGATAAAACATGATGTCAATTATGAACTGATAATAGCACATTATGAGCAGACATGATCAACGATAATCAATAATAACACATCATGAGAAAAGATAATTAACAAAAGATAATAGAGTAGGCATGATTTCAACTATACAGTCAAAGGAAACAAGGGTCGAAAATCACTGACCTTCCTTTGAGCAGCAAACCAAACGAAGGCTTTTGTTAGCCGTGTATGGATCAGAAAGCTAAATCTCGGACCAGTAATGGAGCTCAGAAAAGAAATCAAACTAGTTAGAAACCCTAGCGCAAATTTTCTCTAAACAAAGCTAAAATTGATATTTTCTGTAAATGATTTCTAATGTGTCTCTCGTGTTAGGTTTGTTAGGTGAGAACATTAAAGATCTCCTTTTATAGTGGCATTCAATGCCTTAGGTTTCAAAAAATTTAAGTGATAGTGGAGAGTGACAGAGAGTTGATGATTTAAGCACGATTGAGTGAAATCAGAGAAGAACAGAAGGAAAAATCAGCGAGAGTTTTACCTGAAACGAGGAAAGATTGACTGGTGAAAGAAAAATCAACGGACAAAGCTTAGGAACCCAAAGGTTTGACCTCTGGTATAGAATATTCATCATGATACTGTGAAGAATCTCCATGCATGCTTCAATTTAACATAACACAAGCGGGATTCAGAGATTTGATGTTTCATGTTTAAGCTAGGGTTTTTGGATTTGGGCGTTTGAACCTTAAAGACGAAAATGGGAAAAGTTCAGCAAGGATCGTGGGTATTGAAGACAGAAGGGATGATTTCTGGGTGATTTAAGACCTTGCACGAATTTGTGCAAGGTTTCCTTGATATACATAGTGATGGGAGTGGAGAGAAAAGAGAGGAAAGGGGAAAGGGTGGAGGCTGGGTCAAAGGGGAAATGATTTAGGGTTTGGGTAGGGGTTGGTCGTCTCTAAGGGATAAAAGGGGGAGATGGAATGGGAGCCGTTGGATCCTTTGATCAACAACTCCGATTATTTTGACCATTAGGGGTTTAACAATAGTTTTATGAAGAACAATCGATGGTCGTTGGATTCTTGTGATCCAACGGAGGAGATAAAATACAACGGGGCTTATAAAAAAACTAAAACGGGATTAAACCTGGTCCGCTGATGATATGAATCAACGGCCAGGATGGTGTGTGTTTGTTTTGTGAGTCAATGGGATGGGTGACGTGGCATGATATGGTTGGCTAAGGGAGGGTGGCGTGGATCGCCAAGGTGGAGTAGAGAAGGGGTTTGGACTGGGTCAGATGGGCAATTGGGCTATTTTGATTTAAAAAGTAGCAATTTTGTATTTAATTATACAATTACAAATGTAGCCATTTCGGTCTTTAACCCCTTTATAATTAATTTAAATAAACTTAAATAATTTCAATAAAATGTAATAGAAATTAAAATCATCAAATAAACTACTAATTACTGTAATTATTTAATTATTAAATATTATATTTCCTATTTCTGACACTAATTTCGGATTTATTTTTGAAATAGTAGGTTATTTTACCAAAATTAAGAAATATCCTTGTTAAATTAATTATAAACCTATGTAATGAATGTAAAAGTTATTTTAATAGTTTTAGAAATAGTAGGAGTGATATATTTGTAATTATAATACTAAATTATTAATTTTATGTAACGACCCGACTGGACGTTTTGAGCATTTACACTTCGCTCGATTGTTTGATGGCATGAGTAGCTCTGTATATGTAATATGACTTATGTGAATCGTCGGTTTTGGTTTTCATGTTATTCATAATTGATTTGAAAGAATGATTCTCACCTAGAAGCTTTAAATTGGGAGAGTTGACCAAGTTTCACTTTTTGTGAATTTGAACTCGGAACGGAGTTCTGATTGTTCCATTAGCTCCGTTGGGAGATTTTTTACTTAGGAGTGCATCCGGATTGTGATCTGGAGATCCGTAGTTGAATTTGGCTCGAAATGGAGAAAGTTAAAATTTTGGATAGTTTGACCGGGAGTGGACTTTTTGATATCGGGTTCGGATTGTGATTCCGGGAGTTGGAATAGCTTCGTTATGTTATTTGGGACTTGTGTGAAAAATTTGAAGTCATTCCGGATTGATTTGCTATGTTTCAGCACGAGTTCTTGAATTTGAAAGTTCAAAGTTCATAGATTTCGATTTGAGGTGCAATTCATCGTTTCGATGTTGTTATGCATAATTTGAAGCCTCGAGTAGGTTTGTTATGTTATTGTACTTGTTGGTATATTCAGACGGGGTCCTGAGTGGCTCGGATGAGTTTTGGACGAGGGTTAGAATCATTTTTCTTCATGTTGCTATTGCTGGTTCTGGTATGACCGCACTTGCGGCTGGTTTCCGCAGGTGCGATAGTCGCAAAAGCGACGAAGGGGTCGCAGGAGCGGAAATAGTGCTGGTGAGGAAGACCACAGAAGCGGAGATTTGGGCGCACACGCGGATGAGCAGGAGCGAGATATTCCGCAGGTGCGGATGGTGGCTCGCACCTGCGATGTCGCAGAAGCGGTTGTGATTTCTGCAGGTGTGAGGGTTGAGTCCTCAGCTGATTCTGCAAAAGCGGAGGTTATGTCGCAAAAGTGACGCCGCAGAAGCGGCTAATGTGCCGCATGTGCGAAAATGCTGGTAGAAGCTATAAATGGAGGTTTTGGTTCTTTCTTCATGTTTTGAGATGTGGGACTCGGATTGAGGCGATTGTTCGAGCAATGTTCATCACAAAGATTGGGGTAAGTGTTCTCTACTCGGTTTTGGTTATATTTCATGAATCCACCTTTATTTTTGGTAATTGGATTGTGAATTTTAAAGAGGAAATTGGGGGTTTTGGCCTAACGTTTCATAATATGATTTTTTGAGTTTTGAACATTGAATTGGAGTCGGATTTGAGTGAAACCAGTATGGTTGGACTCGTAATTGAATGGGTTATTGAATTTCGTAAGTTTTGTCGAGTTCTGAAGTGCGGGCCCGGGTTGGGGTTTTGGCCGGTTTTGGGCTTTTGATTCAAGATTTGATATTTTTCGATCAGGATTGGTTCCTTTAGCATTGTTTGATGTACTCGAGTTGTTTTTGGTTAGTTTCGGGCTGTTCGGAGCCCGGAACGTGTGGGATGGCATCTTCGGAGCATCGCTTGGCTTGCTCGATGTTAGAATTGGCTTGTTCGAGGTAAGTAACTCTTCTAATCTTAGTGTTGAGGGTATGAAATCCCGAAATACGTGTTATGTGATTGGTATTGAGGTGACGCACATGCTAGGTGACGGGTGTGTGGGCGTGCACCATGTGAATTGAGACTCTGTTGTTCCCATGGCACTGTATAGTGGTCCTACTTTGTTGATATCTGTGTTTTCACCATGTGATAAAGTAGTTAAGCTGTCAATCATGCTAAATATCATGTTTAGGCTTCATGCAGATATTGTTTGGACCCATATTGGTCGTTTCTTCCTGTAATCTCACTAATTTCATTGATATATTATACTCAGTCATATTCATGCATTCATATCATATCTCAGTCTCAGTTATTGTTTATTGATACATCATATCATTGTTGTCGGGCTAGTTTCACGGCATTGTGAGCCCGTGAGTGAGACTAGAGAGATTGATGACTGAGTGAGGCCGAGGGCCTGGGTGAGAGTGACATTTTGGGATCGGGCTGCACGCCGCAGCATATGATATTGGTTATATTTTATATGGATCGGGTTGCACACCGCAACAAGCCTTCGGGCTATATATATATATATATATATATATATATATACACACACACTATTGGATCGGGTTACATGCCGCAACAATATAGCGCTTGGGCTGAAGGAGCCCTCCGGAGTCTGCATACCCCCAGTGACCGCAGTCGACTATATATATATATATGTGGATCGGGATGCACGCTGCAGCGGGTATTATACAGCGTTGAGTAATTGAGTGTGCTGAGCCTTGAGCATAGTGAGAAAGAATGCGAGACAGTGAGATTGAGTACTCTGATAGTGTGAGTTCATGAGTTCATCTCTGAGATGTATTGCATTGACATGCACACATGACATACAGGCATAGAGATATATTTTCCTCATGCTGTACGGTATCACATCATTCATGATTTCTCACACATGTTGACGGATGGGCATAGTGATACATTTGTTTTACACTGGTTATCTGGAAAGAAAATGAAACATCTTAGTTATTATTATTGGGAGGATTTTTGGGAAATTATTGTTTTCAAACTCTTTCATATTTTTGGCAACTTCGGTAAACGATTTGGGTTTTCACTGATGTACTTGAAAGGCAAAACTATTTTCGGAACTCATGATTTTGCTGAGCATCTTATCTCTGAGTTACTTCTTGTATTATTTACTTTACGTTGTTATGAACTGTTGTTGGTAATTGGTGGTGGACCCAACCTTGGTACAAGCTCGTCACTACTTTCAACCTAAGGTTAGGTTGTTACTTATTGAGTACATGGGGTCAGTTGTACTCAAACTACACTTCTTCACCTTGCGTGCAAATGTTGGATGTTGATGTTGCTGTGTTCGATGGGAGCTGGATTGAAGATGTACCTGTGTCCCGGCTGTAGCTGCCTCTTGCTCGTGTTAGCTTTAGATCTGTAAAACTCTGTTTATGTACTATTTAAAACTCTGTTTATGTACTATTTAAACAGACTATGTACTAATTTCATTTTCGCTTTGTAAACTCTATTCTTAGAAGCTCATGATTTGTACTACCAGTTCTTGGGAAATGTATTAGATTCAGATTCAGATAATTTCTTTACTTAATTGCTTTATTAATTGTTATTGGAATTGGTTAGTGGTTAACTGTCTTACCTAGCAGGTTGGGTTAGGTGCTATCACGACTCGTTGGATTTTGGGTCGTGACAAGGTAGTATCAGAGCTCTAGATTCATAGGTTCTACAAGTCATGAGCAAGTGTCTAGTAGAGTCTTGCGGATCGGTATGATGACGTCCATACCTATCTTCGAGAGGCTACAGGACATTTTAGATATACTTCCCATCTTTCTTTCCTTATCGTGCGGCACTAATGTAGCTTGAAGCGTAACTCTTTGAATTCCTTCCACGTATTCGTATGCGCACATGATCGCTCAGTATCAGCTGTGCATCGCCACCTTGGGATTCTATGAACGAGGCTCGAGATGTGTATTCTGTGTTTTGGTGATGGGCCATTCTGGAGGACTTGAGGCCATGGTTAGACCGCATCTTGAGCTCGGTAGCTTCAGTGGTAACTTGTGCATTTGGACTCATATGTCCGGTAATGTCCCTATGAGAGGAATTTGTGGCTCGATGAGCGGTGAAATGGCTATGTGGTGAGTATGATGTGACTGCGAGATCTGTTCGGATTGTTCGAATGTGACGGAAAAAGTTTACTTGAGAGGTAGCAAGGACTATTGGGTGTTTGATTTCTGTCTTGATATGGCGTATGGTCTCGAGTTATGGGTGTGTTGAGGGATCTCTCATCTTGTTTAGTTGTGGAGTGAAGCAGATTCTCATGTCTTATTGATGAGTTCAGAATCAAGAAGATTAAGTGATTGCGTAGTAGTCGTGACTGTGGAAGGGTATAGAGAGATGTCGGTTTGAGGCAGAGCAGGCGGGTTATCTTCTGCGAGGTGTCCTGAGGTTGTGTGGTCCTTATGATGTTTTGTAGAGAGTTCTCTTTTACCAGTGAATGATATATGTTGCAATTTGAGTTTGGATCGCTTGTGGAAGTTGGCTTGACTATTACAAGGGTGAATGCGAGATTTGTAGATAATGTGAAGTATTAGATGGTTTGCGTTACAAGAGCTCAGGAAGGATTTGGTTGAATCTCACTACGGTATTATGGCAGTAATAGAGTATGGGCATTGTGAGTTGTGTGTTTGGATCTATGGCTTTGAGCCAAGTGGGGGAGTCTGCTATCGACAAGTTGATTGCATGATTATATGTTGTATTGGTTTCGGTTCGAGGTATACTGGTGAATCAGCTATGACTGCAGGGGTTGAAATCAAGGATGACTCGGGTAAAGGAATTTCTAGATACAGGTTGCATTGCACTCTATGGGTATATGGGAATCATAAAATAATTTAGTGGTTATTCGCAAAAGATGTAGTGTACATGGGAGTAGGAATTTGCTCGATTGCTTAGGAGTGTGGGTTACTCTTTATTCCCTTGGGTGTTGGTGTGCTAATGGGGCACAGGTCGTTCGGTCCATTTGGTTGGTTTAATTGAGAGTTGAGTAGAGTGGATGACTCTCGAGAATAGTTCTAATAGATTCAAGGATTATGTGTAGAAATTGAGAATTTCGGATTGGTATTTGGCTAGGATCTGATATTTGCATGGGATGGTGTTGAGACTTGTGCCATTTTTATATCATTGTGGATTATGCAATTCAGTATCAAGAAGGTGAAGGAAATAGTTTTAGGTTCACATAAGGTCTCTTTAGAGTGGGTGCCACGGTTGTGGCGCTTTGGGGTGCTTAAGAGAAGAGTCAGCGGCTTATGGGCCTTAGGGCATTGTGGTGTTATACTAGGGCCTCTTGTGTAGTGAATTTTGGTTAAGGATTGTGGTATTCTAGCAAGGAGAAGTATCAATTCAAAGGCAATTTGGAAAGGACCTGGAGAAATAGGACAGCGTGGTAGTAGTTTGGATCAGCACAGTAACGGATAAAATCGGGTCTTTGGGTACTTATAATGTGGCTAGCCTCCACAGGTGTTTCGTGGCAATGCTCTTGGGTTTTGGAGACCTGCGTGGCTGGGTTGAGTTAGAGAGATTCGGTTCTGATAGCTTGGTTGTGTGCAAATGGGTTTAGAAGAGTTCTCAATGGTTTTTACCACGGTTCGAGGGGTATATTTCCTACCGGCGTGAGGAATATGTTGCGTATTAGAATTTTCTCCGGGATGAGATCAAATGGAAGGTTTCTGACCTACCGGGTATGTATTCTGCTTGTAACTCAGAGTTGGTTATGAGATTCTGTTACTCTTCACATGATGGCATGGTAGACGCGGTGTGTTGTGTGGGATTGAGATTTGCATGTGCAAGGTCACTGTTCAGTTTTGAAGGGAAGGACATAAATTTGTAGGCAGCATGGACGGATTCAGATGACTAGGTAAAGGATATTACTAATCGGTATGGTCTGATGAGAGTATACATTTCAGAAGGGGCAATGTGTTTTGATGTATGGATACTTCACTGGTATTGCGACACTCTTCCGGTTGATTGACTGTTGATATTCAAATTTTGCTATGTGGCACGGAAGAATTTTAGAAGTATTCCTCGTGGGATGATCGTGTATGAGAGATGTGTTTAGACATTCTAGCGGTGGAGATGGAATCACATATGGTGATTAGTGTGTTTTATGGATTTGGAGGCTGGGAGTTCTCAGGAGCAAATTGTTTCATGGTTGTGGATTGTGAGGTTGTGGCCGAAGCTAGCCAGATGATAGTATGTGTTTTGATTCAGTCATTGTGGATTTTTGGAGGGTTATTTATCCATGTGTGGATGCCCGGAGTTGATTTGGGGGTCCATTGGTAGGCCCAATTAGGGTGTGTATTCTACACCGAGTCGGAGTGGTTGACTCCATACTGCTATTGTTGAGGGATGTGTCGTCCGGTTGTTGTTGAGCTTATTCGTATTCTGAGATGATCTGTGAGTTACTCTTCTATGCTACGAGGAGTTGTGATTCATTGGTTATATGCACATATGGTGTGGTTCTATTGGGTCCTTATATCGGAATTTGAGCGAGAAGAGTATTGGGTATTGCTTGGTCGATAGAGTATTGGTTATGTTCTTTTGGGTTTTGTGTGGCATTGTGTCATTTGCTTCTCCGTGGTTATGGTAATGCACTTGGAGTACTTGATGTCGAATTGCGCATGGTTATTGATTTTTAGCATGGTGGCTTGAGGTATTTCATATGGACCAGCATTTGGATAGGGTCACGCATTGCAGCAGAGTTATGTTAAGATCTGATCCTTTGTGCTAGATTCATATGTTTTGGTTCTATGGTGTGTGATAGGTTCTTAGCATTGCGTTATGGTGGTACTTGTGGAGCTTGCGGGACAGTTCTCCCGACTGAATCAGTTTTCCATGTTTTGAGTATATTTGGAAGGTTGCTTATTGGTGCACGGGTTATAGCATCAGATTTTATTGATGTGGCATATCACTAGAGTGGTCGTGTTGGATGAGATGAGATCATTGGACCTAGGATGGATACTATCGGAATTGATTACAACATGTTTGGAAGGATGATATCGAAAGTCGGCTTAGAATTTGTTATAGTTCTTATCAAATAAGAGGGAATTCCATGACTGGTTGATCTGATGAATGGTTATGAGTTCTGCGTGTTTCTTTCATCATCGGCAGTGTACGAAGGTTTTAGAATGAGGTTTTGTTTGATATGAGGTTTATTACCGGCATTGGGTTGAATTGAACAGCTACTGTGATTACAAATCATTGCTTCGAGCATTTGAGCTATGTGCTATTTGAATTTGAGTATTTGAGTTATGGTTACGGCTTTTGGTACAACTTGTTCAGACTTATACGGTATGTAGATGCGAAATTCTGATCTTATAAAAAATTCCGGATGTTGGAAATTTGATTCGAAGTCTTGTGGGTTAGGTTGAATTGAGAAATTTTAGTTATGTTGTGTTATCGGACCTGTATGGGATAGGGTGACGTGGGATCACCCCCGGGTATGTGCATGGCAAGGTTATACGGTGGTTTGATGGCTTTGAGAACAACTCTGGACACGTTCGAGGATGAACGTATGTTTAAGTGGAGGAGGATGTAACAACCCGACCGGTCGTTTTGAGCATTTACACTTTGCTTGGTTGTTTGAGGGCATGAGTAAGCTCCGTGTGATGTAATGACTTATGTGAATCGTCGGTTTTGGTTTTCAGGTTATTCAAAATTGATTTGAAAGAATGATTCTCAACTAAAAGCTTTAAATTGGGAGAGTTGACCAAGTTTGACTTTTTGTGAATTTGAACCCGTAACGGAGTTCTGATTGTTCTATTGGCTCCATTGGGTGATTACGGACTTAGGAGCGCGTCTGGATTGTGATTCGAAGGTCTGTAGTTAAATTTGGCTCGAAATGGCAAAAGTTGAAATTTTTGAAAGTTTAACTGGGAGTGGACTTTTTGATATCAGATTCGGATTGTGATTTCGGGAGTTGTAATAGCTTCGCTATGTTATTTGGGACTTGTGCGCAAAATTTGAAGTCATTCCGGATTGATTTGCTATGTTTCGGCACGAGTTATTGAATTTGAAAGTTCAAAGTTCATAGATTTCAATTTGAGGTGCGATTCATTGTTTCGATGATGTTATGCATAATTTGAGGCCTCGAGTAGGTCCGTGTTATGTTATTGGACTTGTTGGTATATTCGGACGGGGTCCTGAGTGACTCGGATGAGTTTTGGACGAGGTTCAGATCATTTTACTTCATGTTGCTATTGCTGGTTCTGGTGTGACCGCACCTGCGGCTGGTTTCCCCAGGTGTGATAGTCGCAGAAGCGAAAAAGGGGTCGCAGGAAATAGTTCTGGTGAAGAAGACCGCAGAAGCGGAGATTTGAGCGCATATGCGGATGCGCATGAGCGAGTTGATAGAGCGCAGGAGCAAGATATTTCGTAGGTGCGGATGGTGGCTCGCACCTGCGATGTCGTAGAAGCGGTTATGTTGTCCACAGGTGCGAGGGTCGAGTCCTCAACTGATTCCGTAGAAGCGGAGGTTATGTCGCAGAAGCGACGCCGCAGAAGCGGCTAATGTGCCGCAGTTGCAAAAATGCTGGCAGGAGCTATAAATCGAGGTTTTGGTTCTTTCTTCATATTTTGAGATGTGGGACTCAGATTGAGGCGATTGTTGGAGCAATTTTCATCACAAGGATTGGGGTAAGTGTTCTCTACTTGGTTTTGGTTATATTTCATGAATTCACCTTTGTTTTTGGTAATTGGATTGTGAATTTTAAAGCGAAAATTGGGGGTTTTGGCCTAAAGTTTCATAATATAAATTTTTGAGTTTTGAACATCGAATTGGAGTCGGATTTGGGTGAAACCAGTATGGTTGGACTCGTAATTGAATGGGTTGTTGAATTTCGTAAATTTTGTCAGGTTTCGAGGTGCGGGCCCGGTTGGGTTTTTGGTCGGTTTTGGGCTTTTGATTCAAGATTTGATATTTTTCGATCTGGATTGGTTCCTTTAGCATTGTTTGATGTACTCGAGTTGTTTTTGGTTAGTTTCGGGCCATTTGGAGTCCGGAACGCACGTGATGGCATCTTCAGAGCATCGCTTGGCTTGCTCGGTGTTGGAATTGGCTTGTTCGAGGTAAGTAACTCTTCTAATCTTAGTGCTGAGGGTATGAAACCCTGAAATACGTATTATGTGATTGGTATTGAGGTGACGCACATGCTAGATGACAGGCGTGTGGGCGTGCACCCTGTGAATTGAGACTCTGCTGTTCCCATGGCAATGTATAGTGGTCCTACTTTGTTGATATCCGTGTTTTCACCATGTGATAAAGTAGTTAAGCTGCCAATAATGCTAAATATCATGTTTAGGCTTCATGCTGATATTATTAGGACCCATAGTGGTCATTTCTTGCTGTCATCTCACTTATTTCATTGATATATTGTACTCAGTCATATTCATGCATTCTTATCATATCTCAGTCTCAGTTGTTGTTTATTGATACATCATATCATTGTTGTCGGGCTAGTTTCACGGCTTTGTGAGCCTGTGAATGAGACTGAAGAGATTGATGACTGAGTGAGGTCGAGGGCCTGGGTGAGAGTGACATTTTGGGATAGGGCTGCACGCCGCAGCATATAATATTGATTATATTTTATATGGATCAGGTTGAACGCCGCAACAAGACTTCGGGATATATATATATATATATATATATATATATATATATATATATATATATATATATATATTATTGGATCGGGTTGTACGCCGCAATAATATTGGATCGGGTTGCACGCCGCAAAAATATTGGATTGGGATGCACGCCGCAACAATATAGTGCTTGGGCTAAAAGAGCCCCTCCGGAGTCTGCACACCCCCGTGAGCGCAGTCGACTATATATATATGTTGATCGGGCTGCACGCCGCAGCGGGTATTATACAGCACTGAGTGATTCAGTGTGCTGAGCCTTGAGCATAGTTAGAGAGAATGCGAGACAGTGAGATTGAGTACTCTGAGAGTGTGAGTAAATGAGTTCATCTCTGAGATGCATTGCATTGACATGCATACATAACATACATGCATAAATATGTATTTTTCCCATGCTGTACGGTATCACATCATTCATGATTTCTCACACATGTTGACAAATGGGCATAGTGATGCATTTAATTTACACCGGTTATCTGAAAAAGAAAATGAAACATCGTAGTTATTATTATTGAGAGGATTTTCGGGAAATTATTATTTTCATACTTATTCATATTTTTGAAACTTCGGTAAACGATTTGGGTTTTCACTGATTTACTTGAAAGGCAAAACTATTTTCGGAACTCATGATTTTGCTGAACATATTTTCGGAACTATTTCCCTGCGGACATTGATCAACATATCAGGCAATAAGTCATATTTGGCACTACTGACGATTCCTGGGATGTTCCTAGATGGATGCCTTCACCCTCAGGAAATTTCTCTATTAGTAGTGCTTGGAATATTTTGAGGCATAGAGATCATGTAAATCCTGACTACAATAAGATATGGACTAAAGGTCTACATTTTAAAATCTCATTCTTTTTATGGAGATTGTGGAAGGGGAAGATTCCTACTGACGATTTGTGGAGAAGAAGTGGGTATTTGGTAGTATCTAAGTGTTGGTGTTGTTCACAACCGCAAGAAGAGACTTTTCAACACTTGTTCCTAACTAGTGAAACTGCAACTAGAGTATGAAGAAACTTCCTTCAAGCAGCAGGTTTAGTGGTCAATCTGCTACAGGTACATCAAGTAATAAGAACATGGTGGAATGCAAAGTGTTGTCCTAAACTAATGCCATTATATCAGGCAGCTCCAGCTGTAATCACATGGGAACTTTGGAAGAGGAGAAATACGATAGGGTATGGTGGTGCAATTTCTTGCAATAGGGTGATTCATGAAGTGAATAAGACTTTACATTATCTAGCAAGGATGAGGTACCCATGGCTGTCCATAATTCCTCCTCTATGGTCAGATATGATTAGCTTCTTTGAAGGCTACAAGCCATATGTGGGGACTAAGACAGTTACATGGCAGCTTCCTTATGAAGGGTGGTTCAAATACAATACTGATGGTGCATCAAGAGGAAATCCTGGTCCAAGCTCATATGGGTTTTGTGTTCGAGATCATGCTGGCGATTTCGTGTTTGCAAAAGCATAAGATAGGAGAGACAATTAACTTAGTGGCAGAAGCAAAGGAAATTGTGGAGGGGTTGGCATACTGTGTGGAAAGGCAGCTACATCCACTGATTATGGAGACTGATTCCTTAGTAATGAGGAAGATAATTGATGGTGAATGGGCAACTCCTTGGTGTATAGGTGCTGAAGTAAGGAAGATCAAGCATATAAAGAACAACTATAATGTTGTCTTTCAGCATGTACTAAGGGAAGGGAACATTGTTGCTGACTTTTTTGCTAACCTAGCATTCACTTTTGCAGGTACACACACATTTAGTCATTTAATGAATTGCCAAGTGCAGGAAAAAAACTGATCAAGATGGACAAATCACAAATTCCTAACCTTCGGATTAGGATTGTGAAGAGAAGAGAACCTGTTATGACCATTTTGCTCTCAACTATATGTTGACATGAGGTTATAACAAATGTTGAATCTGGAGGTCGAATACATGCCAACTGAAGGGTGTAGATGCAATAATCTGGGAGCACAGACACATTTCATAAACCTGTTTGCTACGTTTTGCAGGATAATAAGATCAGAAAACTGAGGCAAAGACTAGTCTCATACAGATACCAAAAGATGCCATATTTGCTTGGTTATAACTGTTTTATCTCACTCTACTGGGCTTACATACACAATGCTTGAAGGGTGTAGATACCTGAGTAGTGGTGAATGTAATATGCCTGGCTACAGCATAATGCTCAACCAGCACTGCTTCTGCACAGAAGACAATCAAAAACTGATTAGCCTTCAGCAAAACCAGTATTACTATGCCAGTTGGAGTTGCCAATACTTAGTGCTATATGGGAATGACTTGAAGATAACCAACAAGAGAGTCACAATCCAGCACCAACAACATCCCTCATCATCATCAAAGTTATCGGCATACATAAATCCTGGGAGCACAATTTTATACCCTAACTTGGTTGTTTCATGTTGCAGGTATCAATAACAGGATCAGAAAACTGAGGCAAAGAATAGAGGCTCAACCTGCACTGCTTTTGCATAGAGAACAATCACAAAATTGATTGGTCTTCAATGTCTGGCTGCTAGTTGAAGTTGCCACTGCCTTTTGCTATGTGGGAATAAATTAAAATGTTTGCTGCTTCCCAGAGGATAACAAGATCAGAAAACTGTGCCATATTTGTTTGGTTATAGCTGTCTTCTCTCACTCTATTAGGCTTACATACACAATGCTTGAAGGGTGTAGATACCTGAGTAATGGTGACTGAAACATGCCAAGCTACAGCAGAATGCTCAACCAGCACTGCTACTGCACAGAAGACAAATAAGAATTGATTAGTCTTCAGCAGAACCAGTATTACTATGCCAATTGGAGTTGCCAATACTTAGTGCTATGTGGGAATGACTTGAAGATAACCAAAAAGAGAATCACAATCCAACACCAACAACAGCCCTCATTAATCAAAGTTATCAACACACACAGATCCTGGGAACACAATTTTGCGTCCTAACTTGGTTGCTTCATGTTGCAGGTATCAATAACAGGATCAGAAAACTGAGGCGAAAAATAGAGGCTCAACCTGCACTACTTTTGCATAGAAGTCTATCACAAAACTGATTGGTCTTCAACAAAATTAGTACTGCTGTTACAATGTTTGGATGCTAGTTGAAGTTTCCACTACCTTTTGCTATGTGGAAATGATTTAAAGATAGGTTAACAAGAGAATCACAAACAAGCACCAACAACAACCTTTCTTCACACTTCACCACCAAGTCATCTTCAAAGTTTTCAACACACACAGGAACCTGGGAGCACAACACTACATCCTAACTTGTTTGTTTTATCTTGCAGAGTTCATAGACAGGATAAGACTGCTTTGGCAAGTATACAGAGGGGTGTTGACAGTATAAATAATCAGTAGAATACTGGTTCAACACAACATATGTTTGCTGCTCCTCTGAAAACTCTTAATGCCTATTGGTGCTAGCATTAACTCCCAGAGGTATTAGCATATTGCAATGCTCATTATGGGAGTCTCTCAGCACATTACAACAACCAAATATCAGCAACACAGATGACAACACAATCATGCTACACAAATCATTTTCAATCCGACTGAAGTGGTCAGCAATTTACTGTACATACACAGAAACAACACAGATATCAGTATAAGTCAGGATCAGAAAAATGGAAGTTATCCTGCTATACATCACAAGCAATTTGACTTGGACATCAATCAGATTCACATACACAGACATTTATCACATGGCCTGATCTTGACTACTGTGTATTACTTGTGTGATGTTAGACCATCTCTCAGTGGTATTAGCATGTTATCATGCTCAGTCTGGGGGTGATGTAACACCATATAGAACCATGGAGTCAAGCAGCCATCTCATAGATACGGATTATACTAAATGTGATTGCATTTATACACACTATATGGCTGTACATGAACAGCCTCTTTGTGTATTATTTATTGGTACTGGTATATCAAACTGAGGATACCTACTCACATGAAATACAAGGAAAACTGTTGCTTACATCTATTTTTTGGTATTGACAGTATAGTGTCATATCATTATCCAGTGGTATTAGTATGCATGCATGCTCAATCTGGAGATGAAAAGACACTATATTATCTTCATGCATCAAGTGGGCAGCTCTGTCTCTAGTAAGTATTCATCTCAAATTCATGCTCAATGTATCAACAATGATGCTGGAATTTTTAGCCCCAAGAACACATACCTACTCCTTGGATTGCAACAAATGGCGCCTGGTGAGAGCTTTGTAGGTGCTACAACAAATTGTTGGCAACTGGTGTGTACATTCACAATCATCAGCAATACTTGGATGCCTCAAATTACTAGCCTTTGTAGTTTCTATCATTTATTACGTTGCTTCTGCTTTGCTTTGTTGGTAGAGTATTTAAACATTTTGTAATTCTTACCCAGTTGGGGATTTATTATATATAATATCTACTAGGGTAATAACCTAGTAGTATATTTGCTAAAAAAAATATTGTTATTGGAATTGGTTAGTGGTTAACTGGCTTACCTAGCAGGTTGGGTTAGGTTCCATCACGACTCGTTGGATTTTAGGTCGTGATATTTTAACACCATTAATTACTTAGTTTATATTAAAATAAGTATTTATTAATTAGAAAATATTTTCAATATACTAATTGAAAATCATTAAGTGCAAGTAAATTAATTATAAAAGAGAGGGTCAAAATTGTTCGTCAACAGCTACCCCTCTTTGATCGGAGACAATGAAAGAGTTTTCGGGCAAAATAATTAGCCAATTTTGTCCTGACTTTAGGCACACATTGGAAAAATGGCATATGGTTTTAAGGAAGATTATGGATTATAGAATTAGAGAAGGATTTATGGAAAATTATGGATGTTTTTAAGGGAATTTTAGGAAATTGGGTCCGAATTCTGGCTTTGAATCACACATACCTCGGGCTTAATGATGATCAGGGCTCATGTAGTTCTGGAATGATGGTTTGCAGGAGGCGACGCTCAGGAATTTTCCCGATATCGTATTATGATTGTCACGACCCAAACCGATGGGCCACGACGGGCACCCGGTACCTTACTCAATCGAGTACCAACGTAACGTATCTTTCCGTATCATACTATTATAGATAAATGAGATGGAAAGGCTTCCATGAGATAACTAGAATAAAACATGAGGGAATACTCGTCATAGGACGACCCAACATATAATACAAACTTATACATATGACATACTGGCCTATAAGACCAAAAAGATCACTCGTATACTGAACATAGGCTAACAAGGCCATACAATCTTTCACGTACATGCATATGTCTACATGCCTCTAAGAGTAGATAAGTACCATAAAGGTCGGGACAGGGCCTCGACATACCAATCAATACATGTCCAAATCATATTGACCAAATAAGTAACTCTGGAACAAATGGAGCGCACCAACACCTTCCGCTGAGCTAATAGTCTACTTGGAGGACTCTCAACCTGTCTATCGGGACCTGCGGGCATGAAACGCTGCGTCCCCAGGCAATAGGGACGTCAATACAAATAATGTACCGAGTATGTAAGGAATGATAATCAGTAAATAAAAGACATGAGAGAAACATGGAGTAAAAGACTCAACATGTAAGTCTGAATAGCTCTGTGAATCATTTCATATTTATAATTTCATACATATGCATATAAATGTCATACCATGCATATGTATATGCGTACATAACATCATCAAGCCTCTGAGGGCGTCCCATCATAGCATCTCAGCCACTGTGAAAAAATTATCAACGTATACCAGTTGATCAGGTGGTGGTGCGTATATAACACCGTAACCTTTTCCCATATCCCATATACATATAATATACGCGTATATAATACCATCTGGTCATGGGTCAATATGCATGTATAAATGAATGAAATACATAAGATATACGTTAATAAGACTTTTCGGTATGTCATAAGATCAATATGCCTTCGGATAAATTTTATCAACTACGTATTTTTATAAGACCCATGAATAGAAGATATAATAATAAGACACATGGGAATTCAAGAACATAGGCACCCCTAGTGCTTCTATGAATAGAGGTATTTATGAAAGTTGTGCGTTTGCTCGTTTCGTTTGTATCGTATGAATCATGCCAAAAGGAAAGAAGGGGTAGCCTTAACATACCTGAGCCGATTCTCTTGACAATCCCTCTAACACGCGTCAATTGTGACAAAACACATAACGACGGATCGAAGTAGGGAAAAATCCGTATGATATTCTTGAGAAAGATTGTACCGTGCTCTCTTAGAATTTCATCACACGTTGATGTAGCGTTATGAAGTTTCCTTTGAACTCATTTTTGAAAATTCCCCCAGCACTTAGCAAATCTTAGCATCATACTTTTAACAAGATAAGAAGACCTCTTGAAGTTATAGGTTATAGGCCCCAGTTTCTGGCTTAGTCTTGGCCAAAGAATTCTCTATTTATGCCACCTATCTCATAAACCAAAGAGTCACCATTAGATTTTGAATCTCTTTTCACTTGCTGCCACGTGGGAGGCCTTTTAGGCTCATCCATATCCATAATTTTCAATTACATTGTTAATCTCCCACCAAAAATTTATAATTAACCAATTATCCGCATCATTAAGAATTATCTCAAATTACTTAAAATACTACTCAGTTTTAACACACTTTATATAGCTTTCTATCATGGTCATGTGGTACCTTGTATGGCACTAGCCCATAAATATGGGGTATTATAGCTTGGACCGTATTTTATCACAAAATGTCAAACTTCGACGAAACTCATTTCTTCGATTCGCTTACCCTCTCACCTTTATTAATTTACTTATCACTTGTTTGAAATAGCATAATACTTATAACCTCAAAATAATCTCATTCCCGAGCTTACGTCGATTAACTTACGACGAAACTCTAACGTACGAAAATGCGGGATGTAACATCTTATTTTCGAGCTTTCATTAATTTACTTATGGCGTACTTTCACGTACGAAAACATGGGGTGTAACATCATTTCCCCCTTTGGAACATTCGTCATCGAATGTTGACTGATGCACTTATCATTATCATAACCTATAGCTCTTGCGAATACTTTAGTACTCTCCTTGCCATCTAGGCAATTGTTATGTGAATAAATCTAAAGGCCAGGGCATTCCCCCCTTTAGGCATCTTTCTCACACCACGACTTTTGGTCGGAATTCTTCCAATCTCGTAACTGTTGCTACCTTCTGTCATGCAGCCTGTAGGACTTTTTCCTTGTATGTGCGCCTATATGACTTTTCCCTCCAGCTTTTAGCCAATTTCTAGGCCTCACTTTGTGAACATATGCATAATTATGACAAGTTTCCCATTTGGGAACCTATATGTGTACTGATGTTCTTCACTCGGTACTTTGTTGAACTTACGAATATTGCTATATCTTATTTCATAGACCTGATTATCTATCTATATGATTTTACTGCATCTAGGTAGGTCATACTATACCATAACTCTTACTTCAATTTATCGCTACTGAGGTCTGCTACCAAACTCCAGTTTACTCTTGTTGCTTATCCTATATGTATAAATCTAAGTCCTGTAACGCTTCTCTTCATTATTGTTCATCTTAAGACTGATGGCCTAATCTCATCTCATACTTTGTAACTTTTATCCATCCATTGTTGATTGGCCTCAATGTTGATCTACAATCTACCACTACCAACTTGAAACTTCTTACATAATACATTGCTACTAGGGCTTACGTCTCATCGGGGGATATCTGAATTGACTTGCCTAATCCACCTAGGGGCGATACTATACTTTACTTCAATAACCATATTTCATAGCATCTCAACGTGATTCATCTTATGGGTGGGGGTATTCTAATCTCGTGTCGTCCATGAAATCCTCTTTTTTCCCTTCAAATCATCACTCAATCGAAGGCCCAAATGTCATCCTTTATCTATCACAATTACACCCTCATTCTATTACCAGGGCAGCATTCCATCTCTTCTAAATGCTATTAGTTTTAGACTCCTTTGAGTTTATTCAGCCTATACTGAGCTTTCTATAACTTAGAGAAACCATTAGCTCTCTTATTTTCATGAGCTTAATCCTGAGGACTTATCCATTCTCGTCACCTTCTCACTCGCTCTTTCTTATCCTTACTCCTATCTTCCATAAACCTTGTCGTTTTACCATACTTTAGCTTGTGACCTACATATATCTATTTATATTACACGCAACCTTCCTTCAACTTACTTGCACCATAAATTTCCTTGTGTTATTTTGGAATATCAAGCGAGACATCACATCGTTTCTAACTCTTCTTTACTCTCTTAACTAGAACTCTCAGTACCTAGAAACTATGGGCTAGAAGATATGCCACTAACGATGCCGCTATCATTCCTGGATACTGAATCCCAGCGCTTCTAGCCTTCTATCTGAACTATTTGAGTATTCATAACCTTCTGCATTTGAATATCTCATACGTTGTTCACCTTTACCTTACTCACCTTAAAATCTCGCATCACATCTGCTATCTCTTTCATGACCTCCCTTCCACATAGGTATAATTCACATCCATAACTTGAAACTCTATTATAATACTTGCACCTCTGGTGTATACACAATCCGGTGGGAGCTTCATACTAACTTCTTATGAGACTGGTACTCTTCTAACTAGCTTTCTCGTATAGCCGTTATAGAATATGGTTGTTGTACTATCTCTCTTGTATCTATGATACTAAGAGTAATTCTGCAATGTTTTCAATCACGATTTCTATAATTTTCTAGGTCCAATAATCAGACTCCTGATTTACTTGGTTGATGTAACTCTTTAGTTTCCTATTCCCTCTGATCAGCCTTTATGTAGGCTTAAGCTATCTTCCGATCTGTGGCTCATGGTATTAGTTATTACTTTATCCTTTCATGGACGCTATGAAATATTCATGATACAATCTTCTAACAATTCAATCCTTTGTCTATGACCTGGACTCAATTCTTTCTTTTAACTTATACCAGAGTCTTCTACGGTTGTATGATTGTCAATATATATGCTGCATGGATAATACTCTGAAATCTTAAGTGTGTTCATAACGTAACTAACTCTGGATCATTGCTCGAATAATTCCTTTCATTCCTTCTCAGCTTTCTTTAAATGTAAGAAATTACTTTTCCTGGTTGTTCTGCCACTTGCTGCATGGATACTTAGCTCATCTTAGTGCCCACACATATTGGAATTCCATACAACCCATATGATCTTGAATATCACCTTTTGATATTTTTTCTTCTTCCCGTTCATTAGCCACGATAGGTGCCACTTTCTTATAGAGTGCATACAATGTTGTTGTGAGACTGCTATTACAAGACCATTTCTTCTTCAAGTTACTATGCTTAGGTTGAAGCCTTCTTCCATATTTCCTCAGCTAGTCTTCCGTTGTAGTACTCTTGTAAAGCTACGAGCTTATTACATCGTATACCCGATGTAATTTTTGATGTTCATACTCACCTATAATTATCCTTAGTTACTTACCTCCACACTCATATGCTCGTAGAGTTGCATTTGAACTGATGTTTTTACTGTCTTCCCAGTGGGACTCTCTTTTATTTCCGTAATACTCATATGTTACCTTTAACTACCCCAACTCCTATCTAAATATTTCTCAAGGGTCATGATTTCATATCTGCGAGACTGAATTTCCTATGTTGGGTTTTACTATATTTATCTTGCATGATCTGCTGATGTGTTTGTATCCTCTTATCTAGACATAACTAGGCTCTTCCTGAATCAACTACTAACTACTTATTGGCCCATTATCATATCAATATTCCGCGTAATCTTTCTTGGATTATTTCCTTTATCTTAACTTATGTCTCGTACTGGCTCCTTATTTATCAATAACATCTCGGGCAGGAACCCTTTTTTTCTCTCCTTGACATCGTGTTTGCATAATATTCTGGAATCGTAGCATATTTGTGGGATTTGAATAAGTGCAATCTCATTCGTTTCTCATTTTTATCGCATTCTTCCTTTACCATTACATAGTTACTAGAACCACTTAATCCTGACTTAATGTCACATCACTCCATATTCCCCCCTTTAGGGGAGTACTAAGATTTAGTGCTACGATGATCTACGTATTGTTGTTTTACCTCTTCATCTTTGGCGTCTTTTCACATCATCGATGACCCTTACTCGCCTTGCGATAATCCTTCTGTACCAAGGATAACAAAATTCCTTACTCACGAGGGTGACACCTAGTCTGACTGGCACACATAGTCCCCTAAGCTTAACTTTGCTCACATTGCTTGCTTTAGGGAAGCGTCTTCCTGAATGACCTTTAAAGGTTCTGTCATCCATTCTATTATTTCCAGAACGCAATCTCTAAAATTCTCATGATGCCGACTATTATCAAATCACTCAATCCCTAATTCATGTTTAGTTTATCTTGTTCATCAACCCATACTGATTTCTATTATTGTGGAGTCTAACTTTTCCTTCTGGTAATCACGTTAGAGTCACAAACTTATTTCTCGAAATGAGGATATGACTTTATGGCCTATACTCTTTTGTTATCTCAAGGCCTGTCACCTCTCATCTTTTCCTTCCCTTGACTATAGATTCTGTAATACTGTCATTTGTTTTATCTACCGTTGTCGTCCATGTATCACATCTTACACATAATGCTTCATTATCTCTCTTCTTATTTCCCTGCTAATATTTTTGTCTATCAATTTATTTTGAAAACTTCAACAAGACATTCTTTCGCTTTTAGCTCCCCTTGCTCCATCCACTAGCTCTTTGTGTTGCCTAACCTTCTGTCTCTACTAGGGACGGGAGCCATACTAAGATAATATTTATCATTCTAGGATTCCCACTGCCTATTTTCTGAATTTTTTTGAACATTCTAGTATTTATATCTGACTATATAATTCTAGAGTGCACTATGTGGGTGTCTCACAAGGAGATCTATTACCACGTTTGCACTGTCCTTTGGAAATGTCAACTAACACTAATAATCCATCCACAATTTTGGGTTACACTAACCCCAGCCGAATCCTGATATCCTATCTTTCTCTTAAGCCATATATGTTAGCTCCCATAGGGCATAACTGAGATCGGTACAGCCAATTGTACATACATCTGTTACTGTTGAAGGCAACCCAAAATACTTATATTTTTCTGCCTGAATTGTAATACTGATAATCTTCATTAACCGGGTACCTCGTACCCTTCTTTATCTTGCTTCTTTTACTTATTGAAACTTGTATCTACCTTCAAATTCTCTTTTTCTTTTTACCATATGGGTGGATAGATATTCATATCTTAGGGCGCCTTATCAAGAAGCTTACATATTTTAGTACACACATGGTCTGCTAAAGACCTCACATTTACTCATCATAAGCATGATGCAAAATCGAGTTCCTCTGACTCAACTCTTCCACAGCTATATCTCTTACCAACCGTCTTTCTAGATGTAGGCATCATTGTATTATGAATAAAATAGAGTTTAGGAAATTGAGTTCTTCCAACTGAGCTCTACCACACGATCTAGAGTAAGAAGAAAGAGTAACAGTCCTAAATGCCGTGTAGCCTCTTGCTTATAAGTGTGGTGCACAATACACCCATAAACAAGACTCTACTAGACACAACTTGTAGACTCCCTATGACAGAACTGCTCTGATACCACTTTTGTCACGACCCAAACCGATGGACCGCGACGGGCACCCGGTACCTTACTCAATCGAGTACCAACGTAACGTATCTTTTCATATCATACTATTATAGGTAAATGAGACGTTTCACTTGCTGCCATGTGGGAGGCCTTTTAGGCTCATCCATATCCATAATTTCCAATTACATTGTTAATCTCCCACCAAAAATCTATAATTAACCAATTATCCACATAATTATGAATTATCTCAAATTACTTAAAATACTACTCACTTTTAATACACTTGATATACCTTACTATCATGGTCATGTGGTACCTTGTATGGCACTAGTCCATAAATACAGGGTATTATAGCTTGGACCGTATTTTATCATAAAATGCCAAACTTCGACGAAACTCATTTCTTCGATTCGCTTACCCTCTCACCTTCACGAATTTACTTTTCACTTGTTTGAAATAGCATAATACTTATAATCTCAAAATAATCTCATTCTCGAGCTTACGTCGATTAACTTACGACGAAACTCTAACGGTTGAAAATGCGGGATGTAACATCCCATTTTCGAACTTTCATCAATTTACTTATGGCGTAGTTTCACGTACGAAAATATGGGGTGTAACAATAATGATACTACGAGACAGAAGATTTGGTAGCCATGATAGCTCTGGACTGCGGCTTGATTTGAAAGATTTGAAGGATTGGAGTTCCACTGATCGTTTTTGAGTTTGAGTTCGGATCCTTGGCCAGCTTATGAGTTTGTTGTCTCTTATAGTATTGTAGCTTGGTTTGCTGCTTAGAAGAAGTTTCACATCGCGATGTATGTTCCTGCAAAAATAAAATACACACATACCCATATATTGTAATGCAGATATGTTAAGATGTGATGTAAATGATGCAGGAATGATGGTGCCTGGATGCCGGCTAACCGCTATTTGAGATTGGGACGACGAGATACTTGAATTTGACTCGATTGTTAGCCGAGCTATGTACTGTTCCGTAGCTGTCGGAGCATTAAGTCTCCTCACATTAGGAGTATCCTCATGCGATGGAAGTAGTTGACTTGTAATGTAGAATGTATCTTCACGTGATGGGAGTAGTTGCATTGAAATGTAAAATGTATCTCCGTGTGATGGGAGTAGTTGCATTGAAATGTAAAGTATCTCTGCACGATGGGAGTTTCTGACTTGAAAATGTAATCATGCCTGTAAGCTGCGTGAGCAAAACGTCAAAACATTCAAGATAACATAAAGAAATAAGGAGCATGCCCAAGAGATATAACCGCTACAGCTGCTAGAAGAAGTAGTTAAAGACATAAACTACAATTAAAAAATAAAAGTAGTGGGTCTTCTCCAATTTTCATCACAACATTCCTAAAAAGGTAAAATATTACAGCTACAACAGCTAGGAATTACAAAAGTTGACCTAAAAAGTATTTTTCGTCTATTTATAGTGTCCAAAATTTCGCTGGCAGAAATACCCTTCGAGAGGTTCTGCGGCCGTACAGTTCCATGTGCGGACCCCACTTTTCTTCTGCTCTTGCATTAAGAGGAAATCTGCGGCCGCATAATTGTCTCTGCGGCTGCACTTCAACTTCTGCGACCGCACAATTTGGTTGCGGACCACAATTTCAAGAGGCTTCACACTTGGCCTTCTGCACCTTCTCTAAACTTATCAAACTTTGTCAGTACGACCAACTTTTGCGGTCGCACAATTTGGTGTGCGGACCACGCTTCTGCTAAAATCCTGTGAGGCTTCAAGGGATCTTCTGCGGACCGCATAATTATCTGTGGTCGCAGAATTACTTCTGCGGACCGCACTTCTGCTTGCATTTCTCCTTTTTGCCTTGTTGAGATGGAATACTCATTTTTGAGTTAGATTTCTTCATTAAGCTCCAATCCTCCAACATGCATGTAATTCAAACAATTTTATTAGATTTGAAAATAAAAATTACTACTTTCGAACTAAAACTAAAACAAGAAGGTGCTAATAAATGGTTAAAATCCACATTTATCATGCACGCAATTAATAATAAATGAAGTTGTTGGAGATCTCGAAACACTTAAATTAAGGTTAGTATTCAAAATGACCTATCGGATCGTCACAATCTCTCTATTTATTTTAGGACGTTCAGGAATTTAAATTATTCAGTTTAAACTCTTAATTTTACTTTGATCTAATGTTTCTTTGTTAAACTAACTTTCATCCACCACTTAAACATTTATTTTAAGCATCACTGGTTTCACACGCGTAAACTCCGTTTAGCCTAGTATGTCATATGAAAAGGATGGAGTGAATAAAAGACCGAAAACGACTGTACCCTTAAGACAAATTCTGTTACAAGTTATTGTATTATAACCAACTTTGTAATCACTTCAAAACCTCAAAAGGGGCTTACTTAGAGAGTATAAGACAAACTGTTATCGGTTGATTTGACAGTGGAGTTGATCATGACAATATATAGCTAAAAAGGACAAGAAAATAATTGAAAGCATAAAAGAGAAATAAATGATTTACTCCATCCGTTTTAATTTATGAGAACCTATTTCTTTTTTAATTCGTACAAAAAAGAATGACATATTTTTCTATTTGAAAACAATTTACCTTTATCAATGATTTATAGCCACATAAAATATATGTGCTTTATTTTACACCACAAGTTCAAAAGTCTTCTCTCTTTTTTTAAATTTCATGTTCAGTCAAATGAGTTCAACGTAAATTGAAACGAAAATATAACGGAGGGTATCTTTCCCGGGAAATGATGCAAGGAGCAGTTACTTTAATTTGTGACATGAGTAGAAAAGTTTCTATTTTCGTGCATTTAGTAATACCGTGGGAAGGCTGTGAACAGTGATGCACATGTAGTCTAGAAGTCATTAATTTGCCTAACCTCTAAGAATTTGGACCATAGTGCAACTTTCAAGTATTACATACTTTTAAATTTGGAAAATGGTCAAATATATTTCTTTACTTTGGTATATTATTCACATATATCCTCTGTTATACTATCGAGATATATCTATTTTTATCGTTAGCCAAACTTTTTAAAAATACCCTTCACCTACCGGAAAGCCACCAAATTAAAAAAAAATATTTTTTTAAAAACTCATTAATAACCCGTTAAACTTTTTTCATTTGCTGCACTTCTTCCTCACATATTAGTCATCTGCTTCGTAGTTACTTGTTGAACTCAAGAAGTGAAAGATATAAAAATACTGACAACTATATATTCATTTATATATTGAGTCCCGATTCTTTTAATTTCCTTATTGTATGTTTATTATATTCAACCTTTTCCATTTTTTTTCTTCTAGCTTCTCTCTCTCTTTTTTCTACCATGTCGAACTGTACCGAGTATTCATCATGATTTTCTTTCTAACATGACTTAGAATCTTTATAGCATCTTATTAGGTTAACATTTCTGAAGTCTTAAGGCAGCAACCGAAGTATTTCTTCCTCCAACAGTGAGCCTTTGTTGATGAGTATTCACGCACCACAATTTTCTTATTATACTTTAAGCATTTGGGCAACAAGTAATTATCGCCAAATCACGCCTAAAGTTAGATTTCAAACTATGGGATGTGATACTCATAATTCTTAGTAACAACTGAACTTATAATGAACAAAAATTTAAAAATAATTAGAGGAGATTCAATTTAATATCAAGCTACAGTCTACGAAGTTCATCAAGAAAAAAAAGAAAGCATACCAATAAGTTGGAAAGCAACTTAACAATCTAAGTACACTAACTTCATGTATTAACCAAACACAAGTATTATTAAAGTATATATCAGTTGTTACCAACACACAAACCAACTGTCAAGTGTGTATTACATTAGACAAAGAGATGCCATATTATAATCACACACAAAAAATAATCAAAAGTGATAACATGACATCCTAATGCCACCATGAACAACTAATAATCAAAAATATAGGTTCTTACTAATTCTACTTCACCATCATTCTCGGTCTCTCTCTAAATAAATAAAATATATTAAGACGTCGCATAAATTTCGGTTTTGAATTTTTAAATGATGGGTTTAACGGGTATAGGTAATGAATTTTTTTAAATGATTATTTTATTAATTTGGTGCCTTTCCGTTAGGTGAAGGGTATTAGGTGAAGGGTACTTTTAAAAAGTTTGGCTAACTATAAGGGTAGATATGTCCCGATAGTACAACGGAGGTAGATGAACAATATACTAATTTGCCCCTTTTCCCTTTAAATATTTATCATCCTCGTGTATTTGTTTACTCATACCACGCTGTGTGCAATTCAAAAAATAAATAAATAAACTAAAATAAAATAAAGAATCTATGCATGCTCCCTTTTACCTATATATACATATAGAGTTATTCTCTCTTCTTCTCCCCCTTGCACTGCAATGGCATCAAGACAATCAGAACTATCTTCTTCATGTTCCACCCTTCTTAAATCCAGGTAAAAACATTCATTGCTTGTTCCAAATATCTACTCCAATCTAAATAATTTATCGTTACACATATATAACTACGTTTCAACATCTAACTTTTCCATTAATATATAAGAGATGTTTCTTCCTTTTTTTTTCTTTAGATAAATGTATGAGTGTAAGAAATATATCTATTGAGTTTTGTTTGTGAAAAATGTAGATGGTGGTCGAAAGAGACAGTGGCAATAGTGACAGGATCAAACAAGGGCATAGGTTTTGCCTTAGTAAAAAGAATGGCAGAATTGGGATTAACAGTGGTTTTAACTGCAAGAGACAATACAAGAGGAATGGAGGCAGTTGAGTCTCTAAGGAAATTAGGCCTATCTATCTATTATCACCAGCTTGATGTGTCAGATACTTCCTCCATTAAAACATTTGCTTCATGGTTTGCCAAGAATTTCACTGGCTTAGATATATTGGTGAGTTTCAAAAACTTCTTTATTTCATCTGTATTCTAATTTTTTCTTTTTTCTTTTTATATTTCACATTAGTTTTAAGTAGTTAAATATCATTGCTGTCCTATTGTCTTTTTCTTTGGCATCTTTTGAAAACTGAAGTTAATATATAAGTCATTAGATTTTGAGTGCTTTCACTCAATTAATATATCAATGGCGAACGATTATGACAAATAAAGTATTACTATAACAAATTTAATTTATTTAAACCGTTTTCTATCAAAAGAATTTAGTCTATTGTGCGCGTCTTTACTATCGATGGTTAGTAATTGGTAGTTACCTGTTGTTTTTGGCAAATAAGGTTTCTTTCACGCAGAGTAACTTAAGAAAATTACAAAAATGTGACAGTTTTTGGAAGTAGTGTTTTATTTTTTACTGCTGTTTGGACCATAAACAGAACTTTAAGGTCAAAAGTTAATAGTGTTTCCCATAGGGTAAGCGAGGACAGTATTTATTAAAATTAAAATTCTATCCATGAGAAAAGCTGAATAATTCAAGACCATCCACTTTAAAAGATTTTATTTTGGGTTAAAAGGGATGTTATATCACTAAGTAGCATAACAAGAATCGTTCAAGGATGTCCCATTAGGATCAAGTCCATGGGAAGTAGAGATACTAGAACTTTGAGGGCTATGGCCAAATACTCAAGTTAGTTCATATTTACAATTTGATTCTACATATCTGAAAAGTTACTTCTTTTCCGGTTATGCACCAAAAAAGGTTATTAAAGAACCTACAACTCGGTCTAATAGAATAATGACAAACAGAAACAGAAGTTGAACCATATATAAACACAAGTTTTAAGTTTCGTGAGGTCACGGCATGTTTCTTGATTTTTGTAATAGACAAAAGTATTTAATGTTCTTCAGTATTCACTTTGATTTATCCAAAGTCAGTACCACACTAAGAAGAAATTATGGTGGTGTGTGTTTTATAAGTCGTGAATAAAACAATTGTTCCTTTCCTTCCATTTTATAAGGTTGGATAGCTTAATAAATCTCCACAAATATAAAATAAATATATAGCATTTCAAAATACCTAAGCATCTACTGGGCAGGTCTTAATATTTGCATATAAATTGCTATTAGAATACACTATACATCAATCATGGCAAACTCGGAATGTTAAAATTGAAATTTTTTAAATATACAAATATGTCAATTTTTTTTATTGAACTTATAAAAAGGAGTGGCATATAAAATGAAATGAGAGAATAAGAACTAATATGTAGTTAGTATAAATAAGGTGAAATTAAATTGTTTATTTTTTAGGAAATCAAAAACGAAAGTAAAAAAGTTATACTAATTCTAAGAAACCAAATTCATGACTGATATTCCAAAAACAAATTTAAAATCGTATACAACTTAACTTGATGGTTATTCTATTTCAAAGAAGTTGTTTCAAAATCACACCCAAAAGAAAATCCAAAAGAAGCCTAAAACTGCATGATGAAAAGTAGACCAATCTTTGCCTTACAAGACAACCAGTTTATAAAAGAATGAGTGGCGATCGAAGGTTTATTATACGTTTGCCTTTTGGACTATTCACTTGTCAAAGCGGAACGGATAGATGATAATGCAAAGTTTGAGTGTTTGACCGTATGAGAAACTCTTCTGTGGTCAGAGTCAGAGTACTCAAACTCAATAACATATCACCATCAATTTTAAGGAAAAGAAACCGAGACAGGCTGTGGCCTGTGAGTTACCCATCAATTTTATCCAAATAAATTTTTGGTGGCATATATTTATAAGGTGAAATACCTATATATCTGTTTTGTTACACATGAACTTTGGGATTCATAAGTTTAATGAACTCGATAAATGTCATTAGTTATCGTTTATATAAATTCATAATGTTAGCAAAATTTTGGCCAAATATTCAAGATTGAAAAGGGAGTAAATAATGATAACTGCTGCTATTTGTTGACTAGAATATATAATAAATATTTGCAGATATTTGTGAAGAAATGTTCTTTTCTTTCATAATTTATTAGTCATATGGGGATGCGAATGAATTAACCCAGCCCACTAGGCACATGGTTAGATTTGTAAGACGTGAATCCGCACATGGTGGACATTTTTATTAATGTGAGTGCGGGGCGCATTGCAGATGATAGATATATTTGGTTTTCCCTTTTTCTTTTGTTTACTTTCTCTTCTTCTTTTTTTTTCCTTTTCATACATGCCTTCAAGTAATGTCCCATCTCATAGGGTGAATGATGTAGAATCTTGGCATCAGTTACTAAATCCTTGCTTTTGAAAGTGAAATGTCACATGCACCAATATAACCTAGAGATTAAGCTAATGTTAGTTAAATAACTAATATTTCATTTTACTACTTCGAAAATGATCGATGAACATCCAATAATTCAGGAAAGGAGAAGAATAAACAATCTCACTTAGATAAATATAATGTATCTTGTTGAAGTTTCCAGTTGATATATATTGACTTTTGATATAGTGTTAAATACTATTTATTTCAGGTAAATAATGCAGCTGTATCATTTAACGATATTCACGAGAACTCCGTGGAACATGCAGAGACGGTAATATCTACAAATTTTTATGGGCCCAAACGACTCATGGAAGAACTCTGGCCCATGTTTCGTTGTTCATCCACTGTCGCTCGAATTCTTAATGTTAGCTCCAGACTTGGGCTTCTTAGTGTAAGTAATTTTATCAATACAACCTCTCTCTTTTTCCTAATTCGCCAATAAATAAATAAATAAAATCTGTGTTATGTGTGTATCTATACTAGATGAGGCACGGGCCCAACATTATGAATTCTTTAAAATTTACTTGGCTGGAAATCAACTACCATTTCCTGATGAGGTAGTTCGTACAAAAGTTATAAAGAAGCTAGAACTATTGAAAATACCATCTGGATAATTGCATACACTAAATTTTGCACTCTTGGGGTCTCGTCTAACATAATTGAGATCTCATATATGTTCGTTTCTCTCTCTTGATCAGGATAAGAAAATATTAAATCTCTCTCTGATCTACTTCCCAAGGACAGGGTGAGCATCTAGTTCATCCTTAATGCTTCTTCTGCTAGAACTTACCTTCTCCATTCTCTGCCATTAGCACACGCAAATTTATAATTTAAACTGCAACTACTATTTGAATAGTACATTCAACTGACGTATTATGACAATTTTAAATGAGATAGATTAACTGCACGCTTTCGGTGAAGAATGAAACCAAAAGAAGAGTCAGAAATTTTTTGGAATACCACTGAAAATTAATCAATTCTTCCTAAGTCAACTATGATGAAGTAGAAATCTAAAGGAATTTAGGCGAACTAAGTCCAAAGAAGATATAAAGTTTGTATTATTTTAGCTTGAAAGTGCATGTTTGGTATAGGTTGACAGAAAAGAACATAAAGACAGCGACAAGGAGACATAACGATAAATGGATAAAGAGTCTATATATTCTAGCACTTATAAAGACACTGTATGGAGAGCTCTAGATAGTTGAGTCACTTCCCTTCGGTCTGAGTTAATAGAATTAGTATCAACGACTTGTTACAACCCTGAGAAATTATAGTTATATCTAGAGCATAATTTCCTTGAGAAATGACTAATAGCAATATAGTTAAATCTAGAGCAGAGCTTTCAACATCTAATTCTCAACAATTCCTTTTCCTTTGTCAGGGTAGTCACATTGCTTGAAGTAGATTTAGGTTGGTTTGTCTCCGACAAAGGTATCATCAGTAGGTATAACATCAGATTTATCCTCAACTTGATCGATATATTTCCTCTTCTTTTCCTCCTTCATGCCCAAACCTCTAAATCAAAGTTTTTAGCAGATTCACCGTCGATTTGTCTCCTTTGGTAGTATCATCAGTAGGTATAATCCTCAAGCTTATGTGTTTCCCCTTTTCTTTTTTTGATGTGTTTCCTTTTTCTTTCGAACAACTCATTGTCTTCTTTATCCTCCTCCTAGTAATATTTTAAATCAAAGCTTCTTAGGGGTATATATATTATTCAATAAGGGCTCTCTTTACCCTTAAAATTTGATAACAATTAAACTTATAATGTGGTTCTAAGGACATGTGATTTCACTTAATACCAATTGATAAATATGAAGATTAATAACAGAAATGAACTATAAAGTAAAGCAAATCAGTGTTAGAATGGAACTCAGCCCTCGAGTTTGGATACCCTCGAACTGGTTGATGCAAGAACAATTAAAATATAACAAGCTGATGACCAATAGTATAAACGAAAAAGAGAATTATATTGCTTTGATATCTGTGAACAATGTGTGTTACAAATGATTAGAATCCCTCTTTAAATAGTAGAGGAATTCCACTTATGGTATAATTCTAATTACAGAAGGAAATCTCATGATTAACTAATTAACCGTTTCTGATTTGATCCGTTCCGAGATTTACGCCATGATCCTCGACCAGTCACGGATATCTCGCCTTTATGTTATTGTGCTATCTTCGATCTTGCTCGATGTCTGTCTCATTTGGCTTCGATCGCTACTAGCCTCGATCTCGACAGATACCTCGATTTTGAACTCGGTACCTTATCCTCGTGATTTAGTCAGTTCTGTTACGAGGCCGTCCTTCGATGCAACCTCCCAGTCTCGGTCAAATAGTAAAATCGGATGGGCCCGATTTTAACCATATACAGATAGTCCCCTCATTTTTTGGAGTGAAGTGACAAGAAACGAATTGAGCCTTTGATTTTCTACCTCGACCTGTCATGACGTCATCCTCGTGACGTAAGCGACGGGAGTGACGAAACGTCCCTTCGGTACAGTTACCCAAGTCATTAATGAGTGTCAGTTGGTGTTCGGCCACTAGTGCCTTTGAACTGTCGTCGTGAATCCAATAAATAGACCCCTTTCTCATTGATTCAAACTTTACTTTCACTTCCTTCTAATCTCCAAAACGTTTTACATCTCTTAAGTTCATCCCTTCTACAAATTTTCAGGTCTTGCTGTTAATCCTTTCTCAAATGTCAAGTCCTATTATCTTCCTTTTCTTCAAACTTACACAAAAATGGCAAAAACATCGAAAACGGTACCACAAAAAGAAGCTCCTTCATCTTCTCAAACGGCCGGCAGGAAAATGCCAGTGGAACCCCGTCTTAAGGAATGCATTCCTGGGGGTGCGCGCTAAACTCCGATTTCAAGACCGATAAAGCCTCGTCGATTCCTGGTCGATGCGAGCCAATGTCGATGTATATATGCTCGATAACTGAGAAATACCTTAAGCAGGTAAAGAAAGACTGCAACTGGGAGGGCAAAAAGGTGGTGATCCCGACCCCCGAAGAAGACATCACCACCCATGTGGAAGGGTTTCTAAGTGTTTACACTTACCCTTTCACGCTAGGCCACCTTGACCCCATCATCGTTGATTTTTGCCGTCAATATCAAATAACCCTAGGCCAAATCCATCCTTCCTTTTGGCGAATTATTATTCTGCACCGATTCTTCGTGAGCAAAGTTGAGGGGCTCCCTTTCACCCTCGATCACCTTGTTAGATTGTATAGCCCCCGCCTCTATCGCGGCGGGTTAATAAAATCCAATGTTGGGCTACCAAAGTGTTGTTCTCGAGCATAGACGAGGACAAGGATCGAGGCTGGATGGTTCGGTTCAATCGAGTGAGGACGTCCAACATAATCCCAACCGAGAAGATGCCATTTCCTGAGAAATGGAACCTGAATCGTAAGTACCGTCTCACTGTTAGCTTCCATGTATTATTTGTTCCTTTGTCTTTTCTTATTGATGTCTTTTTCCATGATGTAGCGGTCGCTTCGATGCCCTGTGCGATTCCTGGTCTCGAGAGCTGGGTTCAGAACCTGGCCTCGACCTCTACATACGTCGAGCGCTCATGGCGCGATTTAGTAAAGGGCCGATGGGAGGCCAAAAATCATGGTAAGCCCACTTTTTGTCTATTTGATGATTTGATTAAAATGCCCTTCTTCTACTTATTCAATTTCCTCGTGTACAGGCCTGGGCAAGGATGCGATCATGAGGCCCCCGTCTGGTGAGGAGGAGACTTCGACCCCGGTTCCGAAGCTGGCGAAGGATAAGAAGAGGAAAAGGACCTCAACCTCCGAGGATCCAAAGGCTAAGAAGAATCTGGTTCGTAAGCCGAAGAAAGACACCGTTGCCCTGCCTGTGGATGTGATTCAACGGCTAAGGGAGGAAGAAGAAGAAGAAGATGAAGATGATGGCTTGGAACTGGTGGCCCGAGTGAAGAAAACCATCGAGGCCCCAAAGGCCGCTGAGTCGGTGGTGGTTGAGGAGATTCCGCCTCGAGTCAAGGGGATCTTGGAAAAGGACTCGGGCAAACTCTCCGAGTCATCGATATCATACTTAGTTTATTTCTTCTCTTCCTGTCTAATTTCCTTTCTTTTTTTCGTATATGCTTTGGCACTCCATCAGGAGGCATTTTCAAAGTCCCGAGCAGAGCTGAGCCGATGTAAGGCCGACCTCCAAGGGTTCACAGAGGAGAGAAATGCCCTTAAACTTCTCAGTGGGCAAAAAGAATAGGAGATCAAGGACCTCCGAGCCGAGTTGGCCAAGGCTCACAAAGATCAGACCGACCTGATCGAGCAGGACATGAAAATCTTAAAAGCTCATGGGCTCGATTCGGGAACGGTGGCTAACATTTCAATCTCACAGCTGCAGCAGAAGGTCGAGAGGATCGAGCAGTTCCGCGAGGAGGTCAACATGATGAAGGCGGAGACCTTGGGGTGGAAAGAAAGTATGGACCGCTTTGCTGCTGAAAAAGAGGCTGCTCGAGCCCAATTGTCATTGGTCGAAAGTCAGCTTTGAGGTATGAAGGAGAAGAGCTCAGCTCAGGCAAAGAAAATAGAGGAGCTCGAGGCTCGGTTGGCTTTCGAACTTGCAAAGGCCAAATCTGAAACCGAAAAGGCAAAGGCCGAGGCAGATACGATCGTGGTCGTCTACCGGGATGATGCTGAAGCCGCTCATGTCCAAGCGAGAGAGGCAGCCGAGATCGCTCAAACTCGAGCACATTGGATTGCTGAACTCGCCAAATGCCAATCTCGGAGGGAAACCCTCGAGGAGATCCATGCTCAAGGTTTCGATCTTACCGACGAGATAATAAAGGCTAAAGAGCATGAAGCTGATGCTAGAGTGCTGGCCTCTTCCGATGATGATGATGATGATGGCAGCAAGAGCAGGTCCGAGAATGGGGAGGAACTCGATAGTGGAGAAGCTGCCCCTGAGGAAAATTAGGAATCTTAGGTTTTTTCTTTTTTGATTTTTTGTGTGGGACCCTGATCGATCCTTGTAAATATTTTCGTATATATAAAAGATCATTTTTCTCTTTGACTTATCTTTATTCTATTTCCTGCCTCGTGAAAATTTTATTTCATTCATGCCTTCATGCCTTTTGGAGATTTTGCTCACAAGTTTGGGACTTTAGGCAACTAGACCGAAGTTGGACCAGTGTAGTCTTTAAAATCGAGTGAGTACTTGCTCGAACTCGAAGTAGAGTGACCCTTAGGTTTTAGTTGAGTAAGGACGATTTCTCGAACTCAAAAAATAAAATGGCCCTTAGGCTCATGAATTAGGCCAATATGGCCTCAAAAGAATGGCTTTTCCCCTTTTTCAGCTTGAAAAATTAATCATAAATATTTGTCATGCCTTAGCAAGAGATAAATTTATACCCATTAGGTTTTTCGAGGATTGATGTTATCGAAATCCTTTGCTTTGTTATGCCTTAGCATAAAATTGTCCGGGAGTTCTAACAATTTCATACCCCTTAGGATTTTTCGAGGGTCGATATTATCGAGACCCTTATTAATTCAGCCGAGGGTTGCCTTTTTTAACCGGTTTATGTGAATATTTGAAGGCCTATTTTATAACGGATTTCGAACGTCTCCGAACCGTGTTAATTTGGCCGTAGCCTTTAGTTTGGGATTTGCCCCTTAGGCTTGTTTCCCTGCTATACTTCGAACTCATTTGAAGTGTCAGTCCCCGAGTGGGGTGGCCGTGGCCGTTGCCTATAAAATCGAGGATTGCCCTTTTAAGGTCTTATGATTTTGAGGTTTAGTAATTCGATCATGTCGATTTTTTAGACGGCAGTCCCCGAGTATAGAGTAAATTGTTTGAACTTCAGTTGTGATCGGCCCTTAAGCAAGTTTCCACAATAGATCATAAGTATGAAATTGTAAAGTATAAATTTCTCTAAGGCATGGAACCTCTGGTAAGGAAAAATACTTCTTTCAATAGATTATACATGCGTACATATTTTTCCATTAGGGCTCGAGTAATCTACATAGACACGGTTCATTTGACCGTTTGGTCCTTTACCTATCGAGACTCTATCGACACAAAGTATTTTCCTTGTAACTATCCGAGGGTGATGCCCCTCAGTATTCGAGGTTGATTGTAAAGGAGCCTTGGATACTGTTGAATTGCTTTAAGTTAGCACGAACAATGGTTTCCGCGTTAAAAACCTCGCCGGAAAAACCCATTTGGGGCAAATACCGATCTAAGGGAAAAAGAGTGCAAAGCGTGCTTTCAGACCTAAGGACTTTGGGTTTGAAGAATCCTTTGGTGTCTTCGATTAAACACCTGCAAAATGGTTAGTATAAAATATAAACAAAAATGGAGAAGGTCTGTCACGACCCAAATCAATGGGCCGCGACGGGCACCCGGTACCTTACTCAACCGAGTAATAACATAACGTATCTTTTCGTATCATACTATCAAAGATAACTGAGCCGCAGAGGCTGCCGTGAGATAGGTAGAATACAACATGTAATACCAACTTATACATAAGACATATGGGCCTATAAGACCAAAATAACCACTCGTACACTTAACATAGGCCGACAAGGCCATATAATCCTTTACGTACATGACATCTATCTATAAGCCTCTAAGAATACATAATTGTCATAAAGGTCGGGACAGAGCCCCGCCATATCAAACAATACACATCTAAATCATACTGACCAAAAAAGCAACTCCGGAGCAAATGGAGTACACCAACGTATTCCGTTGAGCTGATCGCCTACTTGGAGGAGTCTCGGCCTGTCTATCGAGACCAGCGGGCATGAAACGCAGCGTCCCCAGGTAAAAGGGATGTCAATACAAATAATGTATCGAGTATGTAAGGAATGAAAATAAGTAAATAATGGACATGAGAGAAACATGGAGTAAACGACTCGACATGTACGTCTGCATAGCTCTGTGAATCATTTCATTTTTTATAATGTCATGCATATACGTATAATTGTCATACCATGCATAGGTATATGCGTTCATAACATCATCAAGCCTCTGAGGGCATCCCATCATATCATTTCGGCCACTGTGGGCAAATCATCAACATATACCAGCTGATCAGGTGGTGGTGCGTATATAACGTCGTAACCTTTATATATATATATATATATGCGCCATCTGGTCATGGGTCAATGTACATGTATAAATGCATGAAATGCATAAGAAATACGTTAATAAGATTTCTCGGAATGTCATAAAAATAATATGCCTGTCGGATAAACTTTATCAAATACGTATTTTTCTGAAACCCGTGAATAGAAGATATAATAATAATTCACATGGTAAATCAAGAATATAGAAACCCCTAGTATTTCTATGAATGGAATCATTTATGGAAGTTGTGCATTTTGCTAGTTTTATTTGTATTAGTTGCATCATGCCAAAAAGAAAGAAGGGATAGCCTTAACATACCTGGACCGATTCTCTTGACAATTCCTCTAACTCACGTCGTTTGCGACGAAACACGTAACGACAAATCGAGGTAGGGAAAAATCCGTATGATATTCTGGAGAAAGATTGCACCGTACTCCCTTAGAATTTGTCAAATCTCATGTTCTTAAGACGCCATGAAATCTGGTTTGAAACTTATATATGTATCTCTTTTAACATGCCAAATCTCTCTTTAAATTGATATATGTTCTTAAGGTGCCAATCTCACGTTTTGAAGAAAATATTGAAGCAACTCACGTTGCTAAGATTATATGAAATTTGGTTGAATCTTTGTTGAACGTTGTCTAACACTTTGCTATAAGACCTCTCTATGACTTAGAGAGGTTTTATGCCTTAAATGGAGTGGGCCTCACATACTAATGACTAAGCCTTATAATCTTACTCAATTGTGCCACATTTCCATTATAACATAAGAGTCACTAAAAAAATAAAAAGGGGCTGCCACGTGAAAGACATTCCTTATCCACTAAACTAATTAATTAGTTAGTCTTCCACTAAAATTACTAATTACCTAATTATCCATATAATTAAGAATTATCTCAGATTACTTAAAATACTACTTACTTTTAATACACTTTATACACCTTACTATTATGGCCATGTGGTACCTTGTATGGTACTAGTCCATAAATATCGAATATTTTAGCTCGGACCGTATTTTATCCCAAAATGTCAAACTTCGACGAAATTCATTTTCTTCAATTTTCTTACCCTCTCACCTTCACGAATTTACTCATCACTTGTTTGAAATAGCATAATGCTTATAATCTCAATATAATCCCATTCCCGAACTTACGTCGATTAATTTAAAACGAAACTTTAACGTACGAAAATGCGGAATGTAACATCTAATTTCCGATCTTATATCAATTTACTTATGGCGTACTTCCACGTACTAAAACATGGGGTGTAACATCATTCCCCCCTTTGGTACATTCATCCTCGAATGTTGACTGATGTACTTATCATTTTCATGACTTATGTCTTCCGAATACTTTAGTACTCTTCTTTCCATCTAGGCAACTGTTCTGTGAATAATTTCAAAGGCCAGGGCATTCCCCCCTTAGGCCTCTTTCTCACACCACGACTTATGGTCGAAATCCTTCCAATCTCCTAACTGTTGCTACCTTCTATCATGCAGCCTGTACGACTTTTACTTTGTAAGTGCGCCTATGCGACTCTTCTCTCCTTTTTCCTCCAGCTTTTAGCCAATCTCTAGGCCTCACTTTGTAAACATATACAAAGCTTAATAAGATATCCCTCTGGGCATCTATAGGTATACTGAACTTCTTTGCTCGGTACTTTGTCGAGCTTACGAATATTGCTATATCTTATTTCATAGGCCCGGTTATCCATCCGCATGACTTTACTGCATCTAAGTAGGTCATACTATACCATAACTCTTACCTCGATTTGTCGTTACTGAGGTCTGCTACCAAACTCCAGGTTACTCTCTTTTCTTATCCCATATATATAAATCTAAGTCCTTTAATGCTTCCTCATTACTATTCATCTTAAGTATGACGACCTGGTCTCATCTCATAATGTTGAACCTTTATCCATCTATTGTTGATTCACCTTAATGTTGATCCATCATCTACCACTGATAACTTGACCTCTTATATAACACTGCCGCTAGGGCTCACGTCTCATCGGGGACATCTGGAGTAATTAGATTGATCCACCTAGGGGTGATACTATACTTCCATAACCGTACTTCATAGTATCCCAATGTGATTCACTTTACATGGGTGTTTTAATCTCGTATAATTCATGAAATCCTCTTCACGTCATTACTCAATCGAAGGCCCAAACGTCATCATTTATCTATCACAATCACACCCTCATTTTACTACCAGGGCAGCATTCCATCTCTTCTAAATGCTACTAGTCTTAGACTCCTTTGAGTTCATTCAGGCTATACTGAGCTTTCTATAACTTAGAGAAACCATCATCTCTCTTGTTTTCACGGGCTTAATCCCGAGGGCTTATCCATTTTCGTCACCTTCACATTTGCCCTTTCTTATCCTTACTCATGTCTTCCTAAAACCTTGTTGCTCTACCATACTTTAGCTTGCGACCTATACATATCCATTTCTACTACTCACAGCCTTCCTTCAACTTGCTTGCACCATAAATTTCCTTGTGTTATTCTGGAACATCAAGCGAGACATCATATCATCTCTAACTCTTCTTTTACTCTCTCAACTAGACCTCTCGATACCTAGAAACCATAGGCTGGAAGATATGCCACTGATGACGCAGATACCATTCTTGGATACTGAATCCCAGCGCTTCTAGCCTTCTATCTGAAGTATGGACTATTCACAACCTTCTGCACTTGAATATCTCGTACGTTGTTCACCTTTACCTTACTTACCTTAAAATATCGCCTCACATTCTTCTATCTCTTTCATAACCTTCCTTCCACACAGGTATAATTCACTTCCTCAACTTGAAGCTTTATTATAATACTTGCACCTCTGGTGCATTCACAATCTGGTGAGAGCTTCATAACGACTTTTTATGAGACTGGTACTCTTCTAACTGGCTTTCTTGTAGAGCCGTTATAGAATATGGTTGTTGTACTATCTCTCTATTACCTCTGATATTAAGAGTGATCCTGCAATATTCTCAATCAGGAGGTCTGTAATTTTCTGGGTCCAATAATTAGACTACTGATTTACTTCATTGATGTAACTCTTTACTTTCTTCTTCCTTCTGATCAGCCTTTAGGCTTAAGCTATCTTCCAATCTGTGGCTCATGGTATTAGTTATTACTTTAGCCTTTCACGGACGCTCTGGAATATCCGTGATACCATCATTTAACAATTCAATCATTTGTCTATTACCTGGACTCAATTTTTTTCTTTTAACTTATTCCGGAGTCTTCTACGGCTATATAATTGTTAACATATATGCGGCATGGATAATACTCTGAAATCTTAAGTGCGTTCATAACGTAACTAACTCTGGATCATTGATCGAATAATTCCTTTTGTTCCTTCTCAACTTTCTTTAAACGTAAGCTATTACTTCTCCTGGTCGTTCTGCCACTTGTTGCGTGCATACTTAGCTTATCTTAGTTCCCACTCATGCCGAAATTTTATGCAACTCATATGCTCTCGAATATTACTTTTGGTTTCATTTCCTGCTCATTAGCCATGATAGGTGCCACTTTCTTATGGGGTGCATACAATATTGTTGTGAGACTATTGTTACAAGACCATTTCCTCTTTAGGTCACTGCGCTTAGGTTGAAGCCTTCTTCCTTATTTCCTCAGCTAGTCTTTTGTTGTAGTACTTAGGGAAGACCCTCTGATTCTTGTAAAGCTGCAAGCTTATTACATCGTATACCCAATAAATTTTTTGATGTCCTTCCTCGCCTATAATTATCCGTAGTTACTTACCTCCATGGCCTTGTGCTTGTAGGGTTGCTTCTGAACTGATATTTTGACTGTCTTCCCAGTGCCACTCTCTTTTATTTCCGTAACACTCATGCAGTACCTTTAACTACCCCAACTCCTATCTGAATATTTCTCAAGGATCACAATGTCATAACTACGAGGCTGAATTCACTATATTAGGTTTTACTATGTTTATCTTGCACGATCTATTGATTTGTCTGTATCCTCATGTCTAGCCATAAATAGGCCCTTCCTGTATCAACTACTAACTTCTTGTTGGCCCATTCTCATATCAGTATTTCGCGTAATCTTTCTTGGGTCATTTCCTTTGTCTTAACTTACATCCTGCACATGCTCCTTATCTATCAATAACATCTCGGGAAGGAACTCTTACTTCCTTATCTTGCCATCGTGTTTGCATAATGTTCTGGAAAGGTAGCATATCAATAGGATTTGAATAAGTGCAATCTCATCCTTTTCTCATTTTTATCGCATTCTTCCTTTACTATTCCATAGTTACTAGAACCACTTAATTCTGACTTAATGCCACATCACTCCATATTCCCCCTTTAGGAGAGTACTAATAGTTGGAGCCACGACGATCTACCTATACATGTTTTACCTTTTCATCTTTGGCATCTTTCTAAATCATCGATGATCCTTACTTGCCTCACGGTGATCCTTCTGTACCAAGGATACCGAAATTCCTTACTCGTAGGGGTGACACTTAGTGTAACTGGTACATATTCCTTTTGTTCCTTCTCAGCTTTCTTTAAACGTAAGCTATTACTTCTCCTGGTTGTTCTGCCACTTGGTGCGTGCATACTTAGCTTATCTTAGTTCCCACGCATGCCGAAATTTTGTGCAACTCATATGCTCTCGAATATTACTTTTGGTTTCATTTCCTGCTCATTAGCCATGATAGGTGCCACTTTCTTATGGGGTGCATACAATATTGTTGTGAGACTATTGTTACAAGACCGTTTCCTCCTTAGGTCACTACACTTAGGTTGAAGCCTTCTTCCTTATTTCCTTAGCTAGTCTTTTATTGTAGTACTTAGGGAAGACCCTCTGATTCTTGTAAAGTTGCGAGCTTATTACATCGTATAACCAATAAAATTGTTGATGTCCTTCCTCGCCTATAATTATCCGTAGTTACTTACCTCCACGGCCTTGTGCTTGTAGGGTTGCTTCTGAACTGATATTTTGACTGTCTTCCCGGTGCCACTCTCTTTTATTTCCGTAACACTCATGCGGTACCTTTAACTACCCCAACTCCTATCTGAATATTTCTCAAGGATCACGATGTCATAACTGCGAGGCTGAATTCACTATATTAGGTTTTACTATGTTTATCTTGCATGATCTGTTGATTTGTCTGTATCCTCCTGTCTAGCCATAAATAGGTCCTTCCTGTATCAACTACTAACTACTTGTTGGCCCATTCTCATATCAGTATTCCGCATAATCTTTCTTGGGTCATTTCCTTTGTCTTAACTTACGTCCTGCACATGCTCCTTATCTATCAATAACATCTCGGGCAGAAACCCTTACTTCCTTATCTTGCCATCGTGTTTGCATAATGTTCTAGAAAGGTAGCATATCAATAGGATTTGAATAAGTGCAATCTCATCCTTTTCTCATTTTTATCGCATTCTTCCTTTACTATTCCATAGTTACTAGAACCACTTAATTCTAACTTAATGCCACATCACTCCATATTCCCCCTTTAGGAGAGTACTAATAGTTGGAGCCACGACGATCTACCTATACATGTTTTACCTTTTCATCTTTGGCATCTTTCCAAATCATCGATGATCCTTACTCACCTCGCGGTGATCCTTCTGTACCAAGGATACCGAAATTCCTTACTCGTGAGGGTGACACTTAGTGTAACTGGTACATATTCCTTTTGTTCCTTCTCAGCTTTCTTTAAACGTAAGCTATTACTTCTCCTGGTTGTTCTGCCACTTGTTGCGTGCATACTTAGCTTATCTTAGTTCCCACGCATGCCGAAATTTTGTGCAACTCATATGCTCTCGAATATTACTTTTGGTTTCATTTCCTGCTCATTAGCCATGATAGGTGCCACTTTCTTATGGGGTGCATACAATATTGTTGTGAGACTATTGTTACAAGACCATTTCCTCTTTAGGTCACTGCGCTTAGGTTGAAGCCTTCTTCCTTATTTCCTCAGCTAGTCTTTTGTTGTAGTACTTAGGGAAGACCCTCTGATTCTTGTAAAGCTGCGAGCTTATTACATCGTATACCCAATAAAATTTTTGATGTCCTTCCTCGCCTATAATTATCCATAGTTACTTACCTCCACGGCCTTGTGCTTGTAGGGTTGCTTCTGAACTGATATTTTGACTGTGTTCCTAGTGCCACTCTCTTTTTTTTCTGTAACACTCATGCGGTACCTTTAACTATCCCAAATCCTATCTGAATATTTCTCAAGGATCACGATGTCATAATTGCGAGGCTGAATTCAATATATTAGGTTTTACTATGTTTATCTTGCACGATCTGTTGATTTGTCTGTATCCTCCTGTCTAGCCATAAATAGGCCCTTCCTGAATCAACTACTAACTACTTGTTGGCCCATTCTCATATCAGTATTCCGCGTAATCTTTCTTGGGTCATTTCCTTTGTCTTAACTTACGTCCTGCACATGCTCCTTATCTATTAATAACATCTCGGGCAGGAACCCTTACTTCCTTATCTTGCAATCATGTTTGCATAATGTTCTGGAAAGGTAGCATATCAATAGGATTTGAATAAGTGCAATCCCATCCTTTTCTCATTTTTATCGCATTCTTCCTATACTATTCCATAGTTACTAGAACCACTTAATTCTGACTTAATGCCACATCACTCCATATTCCCCCTTTAGGAGAGTACTAATAGTTGGAGCCACGACGATTTACCTATACATGTTTTACCTTTTCATCTTTGGCATCTTTCCAAATCATCGATGATCCTTACTCGCCTCGTGGTGATCCTTCTGTACCAAGGATACCGAAATTCCTTACTCGTGAGGGTGACACTTAGTGTAACTGGTACATACAATCCCTTAAGCTTAACTTTGCTCACCTTGAGTGATTTAGGGAAGCATCTTTCTAAATGACCTTTAAGGGTTATTCTTCTGTCGTCCATTCTATTATTGCCGGAACGCAATCTCTGAATCTCCCACGATGCCGACTATTATCAAATCACTCAGTCCCTAATTCATGTTTAGTTTATCTTGTTCACTAGTCCATACTGATTTCTATTACTCTGGGTTCTAACTTTTCCTTCTGGTAGTCGCGTTGGAGTCACAAACTTATTTCTTGAAATGAGGATGTGACTTTATGACCTATACTCTTTTGTTGCCTCAAGACCTGTCACCTCTCGTCTTTCCCTTCCCTTGACTATAGACTCTGTAATACTGTCATTTGTTATCTACCATTGTCATCCATGTATCATATCTTACTCATAATGCTTCATTAACTCTCTTCTTGTTTCCCGCTAACATTTATGTCTATCACTTTATTCTGAAAACTCGATTAAGACATTCTTTTGCTTTTAGCTCCCCTTGCTCCATCCATTGGCTCTTTGGGTTGCCTAACATTCTTTCTTTATTAGGGATGGAAGTCACATTAAGATAATATTTATCCCTTCCAGGCTTCCAGTTCCTATATTTGTAGTACTCGTATCTAGTTATACTATTTTAGAGTGCATTATCTGGGCGTCTCACAAGGAGATCTATTAGCACATTTGCAATATCCTTTGGAAATGTCAACTAACACAAACAATCTATTCACCATTTTTGGGTTACCCTAACCCTAGTTAGATCCGGATATCTTGCCTTCTCTTATACTACTTCTGTTAGCCCCCATATGGCATAAATAAGATGGGTATGACCAATTGTACATACCTCTGTTATTGTTGAAGGTAACTCAAAAGGCTTATATTCCTCTGCGATAATCTTCATTAGTTGGGTAGCTCGTACCCTTTTTTATCTTGCTTCTTTTACTTGCTGAAACTTATGTCTATCTTCTGAATCTCTCATTGCCTTTCACCATAGGGGTGGCTAGATATGCTTGCCTTAAGGTTCCTTATCAAGAGGCTTACACATCTTAGTATACACATGATCTGCTGAAGACCTTACATTTATCCATCATAAGCAAGATGCAAAAATCGAGTTCCTCTAACTCAATTCTTCCACAACTATATCCCTTACCAATCGTCTTTCTGGATGTAGGCATCGTCGTTTTATAAATAAGATAGAGTTTAGGAAATTGAGTTCTTACAACAAGGCTCTATCACACGATCTAAAGTAAGAAGAAATAGTGATTATCCTAAATGCCCTGTAGCCTCCATCTTATAAGTGCGGTGCATAACACACCCATAACACAAGACTCTACTAGACACGGCTTGTAGACTCCCTAGGACAGAATAACTCTGATACCACTTTTGTAACGACCCAAACCGATGGGCCGCGACGGGCACCCGGTATCTTACTCAATCGAGTACCAACGTAACGTATCTTTTCGTATCATACTATCATAGATAACTGAGCCTGAGAGGCTGCCGTGACATAGGTAGAATACAACATGTAATACCAACTTATACATAAGACATATGGGCCTATAAGACCAAAATAGCCACTCGTATACTGAACATAGGCCGACAAGTCCATACAATCCTTGACGTACATGACATCTGTCTACAAGCCTCTAAGAATACATAATTGTCATAAAGGTCGGGACAGAGCCCCGCCATACCAAACAATACACATCTAAATCATACTGACCAAACAAGCAACTCCGGAGCAAATGGAGTGCACCAACATATTCCACTGAGCTGATCGCCTACTTGGAGGACTCTCGACCTGTCTATCGAGACCTTCGGGCATGAAATGCAGTGTCCCTAGGCAAAAGGTATGTTAGTACAAATAATTTACCGAGTATGTAAGGAATGAAAATCAATAAATAATGGACATGAGAGAAACATAGAGTAAAAGACTCGACATGTACGTGTGCATAGGACTGTGAATCATTTCATTTTTTATAATGTCATGCAATGCGTATAATTGTCATACCATGCATAGGTATATGCATTCATAACATCATCAAGCCTCTGAGGGCATCCCATCATATCATTTCGGCCACTGTGGGCAAATCATCAATGTATACCAGCTGATCAGGTGATGGTGCGTATATAACGTCGTAACCTTTTCCCATATCCCATATACATATATATACGCATATATAACGCCATTTGGTCATGGGTCAATGTACATGTATAAATACATGAAATGCAAAAGAAATACGTTAATAAGATTTCTAGGAATGTCATAAAAATAATATGCCTGTCGGATAAACTTTATTAAATACGCATTTTTCTGAGACCCATGAACAAAAGATATAATAATAATTCACATGGTGAATCAAGAATATAGACACCCCTAGTATTTCTATAAATGAAGTCATTTATGGAAGTTGCGTATTTTACTCGTTTCATTTGTATTATTTGCATCATGCCAAAAATAAAGAAGGGATAGCCTTAACATACCTGGACCAATTCTCTTGACAATTCCACTAACTCACGTCTTTTGCGACGAAACACGTAACGGCAGATCGAGGTAGGGAAAAATCAATATGATATTCTAGAGAAAGATTGCACTGTACTCCTTTAGAATTTACCAAATCTCACGTTCTTAAGACGCCGTGAAATCTAATTTGAAATTGATATATGTATCTCTTTTAACATGCCAAATCTCTCTTTAAATTGATATATGTTCTTATGGTGCCAATCTCACATTTTGAAGAAAATATTGAAGCAACTCACGTTGCTAAGATGATATGAAATTTAGTTGAATCTTTGTTGAACGTTGTCTAACACTTTGCTATAAGACCTCTCTATGACTTAGAGAGGTTTTATGCCTTAAATGGAGTGGGACCCACATACTAATGACTAAGCCTTATAATCTTACTCAATTGTGCCACATTTCCATTATAACATAAGAGTCACTAAAAAAATAAAAAGGGGCTGCCACGTGAAAGACATTCCTTATCCACTAAACTAATTAATTAGTTAGTCTTCCACTAAAATCACTAATTACCCAATTATCTATATAATTAAGAATTATCTCAGATTACTTAAAATACTACTTACTTTTAATATACTTTATACACCTTACTATTATGGCCATGTGGTACCTTGTATGGTACTAGTCCATAAATATCGGGTATTTTAGCTCGGACCGTATTTTATCCCAAAATGTCAAACTTCGACGAAATTCATTTTCTTCGATTTTCTTACCCTCTCACCTTCACGAATTTACTCATCACTTGTTTGAAATAGCATAATGCTTATAATCTCAATATAATCCCATTCCCGAACCTACGTCGATTAATTTACGACGAAACTTTAACGTACGAAAATGCGAAATGTAACATCTCATTTATGAGCTTATATCTATTTACTTATGGCGTACTTCCACGTACTAAAACATGGAGTGTAACAAGGTCGTACCTTAGCAGTAATATCGTTTGAGGAGTGATATGTTCCAATTGTTTGGTAATTGTTCGCCGTTCATCGTGTCACGTTTGTAGGATCCCTTTCCGATGATATCGAGGACTTGATACGGTCCCTCCCAGTTCGAGCCAAGTTTTCCTTCATTTGGGTCTCGAGTATTGAGGGTGACCTTCCTTAGAACCAAGTCCCCGATTTTAAAGTGTCGAAGATTGGCTCTTCGATTGTAGTACCTTTCAATCAGTTATTTCTGTGCGGCCATTCGAACGAGGGCGACTTCCTATTTTTCATTTAGCAATTTTAGGCTTGTATTCATAGCCTCGTGATTTGACTCTTCCGTTGCATATCGAAACCTGACGCTAGGTTCCCCGACTTCAATCGGGATCAGAGCTTCGGCGCCATATACTAAAGAGAATGGTGTTGGCCCCGTACTGGATTTTGACGTTGTTCGATACGCCCAAAGGACTTCGGGAAATATTTCTCTCCATTTTCCCTTAGCGTCGTTCAATATTTTCTTTAGATTTTGAATGATGGTCTTGTTTGTCGATTCGGCCTGTCCGTTCCCACTAGGAAGATTTAGCGTCGACAGGATCCTTTTTATTTTGTGATCTTCGAGAAACTTTGTCACTTTGCTGCCGACGAATTGCTTTTCATTGTCGCATACGATCTCGGCAGGCATCCCGAATCGGCATATAATGTGGTCCCAGATGAAGTCTATGACTTCTTTCTCTCTAATTTTCTCAAAAGCCTGTGCTTCAACCCATTTAGAGAAATAGTCAGTCATAAACAAAATAAATTTAGCTTTACCTGGGGCCGATGGTAGAGAGGGCCGGCGATATCCATTCCCTATTTCATGAATGGCCATGGGGATAAGACTGAGTGGAGTTGCTCTCCGGGTTGGTGAATCATCGGCGCATACCTTTGACATTTGTCGCACTTTCGAAAAAACTCTTTTGTTTCCTTTTCTATATCGGCCCAATAGTATCCTGCTCTGATGACTTTGTGAACCAATGATTCGGCACCAGAATGATTTCCGCAGGTGCCCTCGTGAATTTCTCGTAGGACGTAGTCGGTATCTCCTGGTCCCAAATATATTGCTAATGGTCCATCGAACATCCTTCTATATAGTGTTCTATCTTCGGCCAATGTGAATCGTGCGGCCTTCGTACGTAGAGTCCTCGATTCCTTAGGATCCGATGGAAGCTTCCCGTTCTTTAGGTACTCGATATATTTATTGCTCCAATCTTAGGTCAGACTTGTGGAGTTGATTTTAGCGTGGCCTTCTTCGATTACTGACCTTGAAAGTTGTACGATAGTCCCCGAGCTAATCTCGTTGTCTTCGACTGATGACCCCAAATTTGCAAGGGCATCGACCTTGCTGTTTTGTTCTCGAGGCACATGCTGTAGGGTCCATTCTTTAAACTGATGCAGAGTCACCTGTAGTTTGTCCAAGTACCTCTACATTCGATCTTCTCGAACCTCGAAGGTTCTGTTGACTTGGTTTACCATAAGCAGGGAGTCACATTTGGCCTCGATGACCTCTGCTCCCAAACCTTTAGCTAGTTCGAGACCTGCAATCATGGCCTCATACTCGGACTCATTGTTAGTTAACTTGGAAGTTTTGATAGCTTGCCTAATTGTATTTCCCGTGGGCGGCTTGAAAACGATGCCCAGCTCGTACCTCTTCATGTTCAAAGCGCCGTCTGTGAAGAGGGTCCACACCCCCTATGATGTACCCGACTTTAATAATAGTTCCTTTTCGACCTCGGGTTCGAGGGCTGGCATAAAGCCGGCCACAAAGTCCGCTAAGATTTGAGACTTGATGGCCGTTAGTGGTCGATACTCGATATTGTACCCACTGATCTCGACGGCCCATTTAACCAATTGGCCTGAAAGTTCGGGCTTATGCAAAATATTGCGAAGGGGATAAGTAGTCACCACACAGATCGGGTGACACTGAAAATATGGTTTTAATTTCCTAGAGGCACTTATTAGGGAAAACGATAATTTTTCTAAGTGTGGGTACCGGGTCTCGGCCTCACCTAAAGTTCGACTAACATAGTAAACAGAAAATTGCATACCTTGTTCTTCTCGAACTAGGACCCCACTTACCGTGATTTTTGAGACTGCTAAGTACAAGTAGAGTTGCTCGTCCGCTTTCGGAGTATGAAGCAGTGGCCGGCTCGAGAGGTACCGCTTTAATTCTTCCAATGCTTGTTGGCATTCCGGGGTCTATGCAAAATTGTTATTCTTTTTGAGCAATGAGAAGAACCTGTGACTTCTATCTGAATACCTCGAGATGAATCGGCCTAGGGCAGCTATGCGCCCTGTTAATCTTTGTACGTCCTTAACATTGTCCATGACTGTGATGTCTTCGATTTCCTTGATCTTATCGGGGTTGATTTCGATCCCCCGATTTGATACCATAAAGCCGAGGAACTTGCCTGAGCCGACCCCGAATGCACATTTTTCCTTAGTATATCGAAGGTCTCCTGCAAATATGTCAAATGGTCCTCTGCTCGTAGAGACTTAACTAGCATATCGTCAATATAAACCTCCATTGGTTTTCCTATTTGTTCTTCGAACATTCGATTTACTAAGCGTTGATAAGTGGCACCAACATTTTTTAGTCCAAATGACATTACATTATAACAATAGGTGCCGTACTTAGTGATGAACGAAGTCTTTTCCTGATCCTCTAGGTTTATTTGTATTTGACTGTACCCGGAGTAGGCATCGAGAAAACTAAGGATCTCGTGGCCGGTCGTGGCATCGATCATGCGATCGATATTCGGCAGAGGAAAAGGATCTTTAGGACATGCTTTGTTTAAATCTTTATAGTTGTACGCACATTCTAAGTTTATTTCCCTTTTTAGGGACTACGACTACGTTTGCTAACCATTCAGGATATTTTACTTCCCGAATGGATCCTATTTTGAGAAGTTTGGCTACCTCGTCCTTGATGAATGTATGTTTTACCTCAGACTGAGGCCTTCTCTTTTGTTTTACCGAGCAGAACTTCGGGTCCAAGCTCAGTCGATGTGTAGTGATCTCCGGCGGGATCCCTGTCACATCTAGGTGGGACCAAGCAAAATAATCTATATTATTGATAAGAAATTTAATGAGTTTTTCCCTGAGCTCGGGGGTTAACCCTGTACCCAGGTATACCTTTCGATCAGGTAGATGCTCAATCAGTATGACTTGCTCCAGCTTTTTGACTGTCGATTTGGTGGCGTCGGAATCCTCGGGGATTATGAAGGATCGAGGGGTCCAGTAGTCATCGTCCTCGTCCGTTCCCTGCTTCTCCGACTGAGTCGAGGCTGGTGGCTGTGGTTGCTATTTAGCTTCATGTTTTCCTTTGGACTCCGATCCCTTTGTTGACAAAAGCGCCGATACCAGTATTACTTCGTCGACCACGAACATCTCTTTGGCAGCATGCTGTTCCCCATACACCGTTTTTACTCCATCCGGTGTTGGGAACTTCAGCATTTGGTGAAGGGTTGAGGGGACCGCCCTCATGTTGTGAATCCAGGGTCTTCTGAGCATTGCGTTGTATCTCATATCGCCCTCGATCACATGGAACTTTGTTTCTTGAATAGTTCCGGCTACATTTACTGGTAGGATGATTTCACCTTTAGTTGTTTCACTCGCCATGTTGAAGCCATTGAGAATCCGAGCTGTGGGTACGATCTGATCTTGTAGGTCGAGCTGCTCCATGACCCTCGATCGAATAATATTGGCCGAGCTTCCTGGATCAATTAAAACACGTTTAACCTGAATTTTATTCATAAGGATAGAGATTACCAAAGCATCATTGTGGGGTTGTGAGATCCCTTCTGCATCCTCATCATTGAATGATAAAGTGCCTTCTGGCACATAGTCTCGAGTTCGTTTTTCCCTAGTGATTGATACTTTAGTGCGTTTGAACACGGGCCCTTATGGAATATCGACCCCACCAACGATCATGTGAATCACGTGTTGTAGTTCTTCCTGCTCGTTTTTGCTGTTTGCATCCCTGTCTCTGAAATGGTTTTTAGCTCGGTCGCTCAAGAATTCTAGAAGGCGACCCTCGTTGAATAGACAGGCCACCTCCTCCCTTAGTTGTCTACAGTCTTCGGTTCTATGACCATGTGTACCATGGTATTTGCATATTTGATTGGGGTTTCTTTGGGATGGATCAGTTTGTAGGGGTCTGGGCCATCTAGTATCTTTGATTCTCCCAATGGCTGACACAATACCTGATGTGTCGATGCTGAAGTTTTATTCTGATAATCGTGGTGCATCTGTAGGATCGACATGTTTATCGAAGCCACTTTTGCCCATTAGCCCTCGAGAGCTCTGTCCTTGATCATTCCTTTGATCATTTCGGATGGGATTGCTTCCTGGGCAAGTGCATTTTCACAATTCAAGCCATTATGGACATGTTTCACTTAAAAAAGAAACCAAAATATGTTGAGGAACTTTATGGTAGTAGAGTGCAGACGTGTTCTCACAAAGTAAATAGTGACATGCATCCTTTGAAGCTCTAAACATCTTTTTATCAGATAGGCTCTTGAGTTCCCTTTTCACTAATGAAAACAATTAATGCAAAAAAGAATCTGCAAACTTTATAAAAGAAATCTGATCTAAAAGCTCCCAGCGGAAAATCAAAGTTTCACGATACAAAATCCACCTAGTCGTGATGGCACCTAACCCAATCCGCTAGGTAAGCTAAATAACAGTCAGCACAACTCAAATGAAAATAATAAGAAATTAATAAGTGAAATAACTGAATTCCTATACAATAACCCAAAGACTGGTAGTACAAGTCATGAGCTACTAAGACTAAGATTTACAAAGCTGGTAAGAAAATAAATACAACATCTGTGTGGAATGTACGCAAACAGAACTTGATTCTAAAACTACCAAAGACAAATGGTAGATATATCCAGAAAGTAGGTATATCTTCAGTGCCAGCTCCTGTCATCCGCGATATCTAAGCTCCAAGATCTGCATGCAAGGGGCAAAAGTGTAGTATGAGTACAACCGACCCCATGTATTCAACAAGTATCAAAACTAACCTCGGCGAGTTAATAGAAGCAAGAATTATAAATGATACCCGCCAATCACCTATACAAGCTCATAAATTCTAACAAGTATAGAACAGAAATATGATCAAATCGTGAAATCACAAATAAAACTACCTTGGTGCTCGCAATTTTCTTAATGTATTCTGCTCAGTCAACAATCTAGCATATAAGGAAGATATGCAATTGAATCAGGCAACAGTCAAGGGAACTTGCAAGTAAAGATGAAATGCAATAACCAAATATCAATCCATTGCGGGTGGCGCGACCCCATCCTAAATAGAAATCACATCACGGCTCTAAGGCCCACATCAGAATCTCAGTAATCAAACCAAACCAATGATCAGCTCTCTAAGAGCCCACATCAACAAGAAACACATCAGTTTTTCACAATCTGCGTGTACACCATCAAGAAGACACATGAGAGGGTGACCCTAGGGGGATGGATCCATATCCACACGCAACATGGACAACCCACGTGCTATCATAATCTGCCGGGCATGATCACAAGCTCAATACCATAATCTGTCCGGCATGGTCATATGCTTAATATCACGGATCCGCCCAGCGTGGTCACAGGCTCAATATTATAATCCGTCTGGCGAGGTCACATGCTATATCACAATCCGCCCGGCGTGGTCACAGGATATATCACAATCTGTCCGGCATGGTCACATGCTATATCATAATCCGCCATGCATGGTCACTGGTTACCCGTCCAATTCATGTCACACAGAAAGAAGATATACAAAAATACATGTACATGATCAAAGAACATCAAATTTCATACTCTTGGACTGGCATAAGTGACATGCTAAAGTGTATTCATGTGAAAAGTATGCTATCATAGCTCAAATTAGGTAAATACATCACGAAAGTAGGAATTATCAGTTTCAATCAGGAGATCAACTTCTATGCAACCTCAAACATGGCTCAAATAGCTCACAACATGGGTACAAATATAAGAACCATCACAGCATGAAGCTTAGCAAATCAATCCAAGGCATATCGTAGCCTAAATATTACCCCGAGCATGGAAAATACTCCGGTGCACACACATGGGCTCAACCCCACACATATACGCCACCCATAGCACGTAGCTATCACAAATAACTCAGGTAACTAGTGCCTCAATCAAGTTTAGGTATGATGCTTAACTCAAGCAAGCAAAATCAATACTCTAGAAGTGCCATCCCGCATGAATCGACCTTTGAACGACTCAAAACTAGCTAAAAGCAACTCAAAAACATCAAATAATACCATAGGAATCAAACTCAAACGATAAAGGTCGAATCTTTAATTAAATATTGAAAGTCAACTAAAAATTCAACCTGGTCCCGCACCTCAGAACCCGATAAAACTCACAAATTTTGATAATCCATTCAAATACAAGTTCAACCATACTAGTTTCACTGAAATCTGACTCCTAATCGATGTTCAAATCTTAAATATTCACTTTAGAAATATTTTGAAAAAACTCCAAATTTCTCTTTTAGATTCATCAATAGAATGCCAAATCAAAGGTAGAACCATGTAAAATAATCAAATCCGAGTGAAAATACTTACCCCTAATCCAAATCGTGAAAATCCTCTCAAAACATGATGAAATAACTCAAAGTCCAAAATAGTGTACCTATATGCGTTGCCCGGGTAAACCCTTTGCAATCACGGAACCCACTTCGCGATCGCGAAGAACAAAGATGAACAATGCCAGAACGCACTTCGCGTGTGCGTTGCTGACATCGCGAACGTGATGACCACAAGCACCATAACTGCGCAAACGTGACAATTTCCATGCGAACGCGATGGTAGACACCCCTAGCTCCCATGCTGAAACGCGATCACGAACTTAGTTCTACGAATGCAATGGCCAAACATCTCAAACTTCCACGAATGCGGTACACCCCTCGCGAATGCATTGAATAAAACACCAGCAGCTCCCAGAACACTACGCGATCGTGGCCTCTCTCGCGATCGCGATGAACACCCCCAGCACTAGAAAAAACAGCATCTCATGCAAACTCTGAAATAATCCAAAACAAACCCAATTCCCTCGGGACCCTGTCAGAACATGCCAATAAGTCCCAAAATATAACAAGGACCTACTCGGGGACTCAAATCACACATAATAACTTCAAAACCATGAATCACATCTCAATTCAAGGTTAATGAACTATTTCGAATTTCCAAATTCTAAACTTACGCCAAACACGTGTAAACAACTAGGAATCACCTCAAATTTGATACACAAGTTCCAAATGACACAACGAATATATTCCAACTTCCAGAACAACAATCCGAACCCGATAACATCGAAGTTAACTCCCGGTCAAACCTATAAACTTTCCAAATGTCATGACCTAAAATCTATCTAGTCGTGATGACACCTAACCCAACCCGCTAGGTAAGCCAAATAACAGTCAATACAACCCAAATGAGAATAATAAGAATAAATGAGTAAAATAACTGAATTTCTATATAATCTCCCAAGGATTGACAATATAAGTCATGAGATTCTAATACTTAGAATTTACAAAGCTGGTACGAAATGCCAGCTCCCGCCATACACAACAACATCAGCTCCATGATCTGCACGCAACCTACAAAAGTATAGTATGAGTACAACCGATCCTATGTACTCAATAATTAACAAACCTAACCTCAGGTTGAAAGTAGTGAAGAGCTTGGAAGAAGGTTAGTGTCCAACACCAATATCCAATAATAACTCATAATAATATAATGAGAACAATAAAGGTAAATAACTCAAGAGATATATGCTCAGCTTGTTCACAGTTACAGAAAAGTAGGCATGCTTTTCAAGTAGAACAATAAATCCCAAATCTCTCCACTGAAAGGTAACTATACATGAGTTTATCAAAAGAATTGTATTCCTAATTCACAGCACCAGATAAAAATTTTCATTTACCAATTAGCATGAGAAAAGTACATCTCTATACCTACATGTCAATATACATGTCAAGTCATCAATTATCATATACAACCTAGCATGAGGAATATACATCTATATGCCTACATGTCAAATATACATGTTAAATCATAAATGTCACATTACCGTCTAACATGAGGAAAATGCATCTCTATACATGCCAAGTATGCATGTCAAACGAATGTTTTCACGGTGATATTCCCAAGTATTCTCATCCTCAACATACTCAAGCTATCTGACTCAAATGCTCACTTTATCACACACACACACACATAATCACTCAGCAATGTACGGGTGCCTGGCTCATAAGTTCCTCACCAAAGCACATGTATCTATATCACTGTGCCTGCGCTCACTGCTAGTATGTCAGACTTCGGAGGGGCGGATCCTGCCCAAGCACTAATCCAAGCCAATAAGGCCTACTGTGGCGTGTAACCCAATCCATAATAATAATAAAGCCAATAAGGCCTGTTGCGGCGTGCAACCCGATCCACAAACACACTCTCAACATGGCTCTAATGCCCACCTCAGCCATCAACCTCTCAAGTCTCAAGGGCTCACAATCTCATATCACTTAGCCCAATAACTCCACATATGGAAACACAATGATATCATGCGATGTAACAATGAATGATGAACATAGACTAAAATATGATATGTAAAAAAAGAACCATGACTGAGTGTAAAATTACAGTTAAATTGGATAATTCAAAACAACAAGAATAGCCTCATTAGGTCTCAACCGAATAAGCACATAGCCTAAACATGATTTTTAATATGAATCACAGCTCATGTAATCAACAAGTAGGGGAAAACACGGATATAACAAGATATGATAGCAGACAAATCTCATACTAGTCAAAAGGTCAACACGAATCATGATTACCCCGGTGCACGCCCGTCACCTAACATGTGCGTCACCTCAACACATCACAAATAACATGGTTCCCCGGGATAATTACACTCAATTCTAAGTTTAGAAATACTACTTACCTTGAACAAGCCAAATCCAATACCGAGCAAGCCAAATGACACTCTAGAAATGCCATCCTGCACGAATCAACCTCCGAAGGGCTCGAAACTATCCAAAAGTAACTCAAAGACATCAAATAATACATACAGAAATAATCCCAAATGATAAAGGTCGAATCTTTACTCATTTACTCAAAGACAACCAAAAAGTCAAACTCGGGCTCGCACCTCGAAACCCGACAAAACTCACAAGATCCGAGAACCCATGCAATTACGAGTCCAACCATACTAATTTCACTCAAATCCGACTCCGAATCAACGTTCAAAACTCAACAATTCACTTTAGGAAAGTTTAGACAAAACCCCCCAATTTCTCTTTAAAATTCATAATCCAAATGTCAAAATGGAAGATAGATTTATGAAATATAGTCAAAACCGAGTAGAAAACACTTACCTCAATCCATGTGGAGAAAATCGAATCCAAAATCGCCCAAATTCGAGCTCCCCAACTCAAAATGTGATAAAATGAGCATAGCCTTCGAAATTGAATACTTTATACACTGCTCCAGGTATACTCTACGCGAACGCGGAAGAACCATCGCGTTCGCGATGAACAAAAAAATGCACTTCCAAAATATGCCTTACGTGTTCGCGACAATTCCCATGTGAACGCAAAGAAGGATTCACCATCTCCCAACTTACCAGTGCGAACGCGACCTCGCCAATACAAATGCGAAGCTCAAGTTCCACAGCCTCAACGAATGCATTTAATACTCGCAAACACGAAGTGATAAAACAGCCCAGTCCAAATTTCCTTTACACGATCGCGAGCCTAGCTCTGCGATCTCGATGCTCTGCAGAGACACCAGCAATAAGCAATACAAAATCCATCCAAGATGATCCGAAACTCACCCGATCCCCCGGGACCCCGTACGAACATGCCAACAAGTCCCAAAATATAACATAGACCTACTCGAGGCCTCAAAACTGACATAACAACATCAAAACCACGAATCGCACCTCAAATCAAACCTTATGAACTTTTGAACTTTCAACTTCCAAAACTTGTGTTGAATCATATAAAATCAACTCAGAATGACCTCAATTTTGCACACAAGGCCCAAATGACATAACAAAGCTATTCCAATTCCCGGAACCACACTCCAAACTCGATATCATGAAAGTCAATTCTCAGTCAAACCTATGAATATTCCAAACCTTCATATTGCCAACTTTCGCCAATTAACGCCAAAACCTTCAAGAAACATCCAAATGCAAATCTGGGCATACGCCCAAATCTAAAATCACCATTCGGACGTAACGGAATCATCAAAACTCCGATCCGGGGTCAAATACAAAAAAGTCAAACTTGGTCAACTCTTCCAACTTAAAGCTTATTGGTTGAGAATCATCATTCCAAATCAATCTCGAATCACCTGAAAACCAAAATCGACGATTCACACAAGTCATAATATATCATATGAAGTTACTCAAGACTTCAAACAGCTGAATGGAATACAAATGCTCAAAACGACTGGTTGGATCGTTACACCAAACCTTCAAATTGCCAACTTTCGCCAAATGGTGCCAAAACCTTCTAGAAACATTCAAATGCAAATCCGAGCATACGTCCAAGTCCAAAATTATCATTCGGACCCAACGAAACCATAAAAAATCTGATCCGAGGTCAAATTTATAAAAGTCAAACTTGGTTAATTCTTCACACTTAAATCTTCTAAAATGAGAATCATTCTTCCAAATAAATCTCGAACCACTCGAAAACCAAAACTGACAATACACACAAGTCATAATACATCATATCAAGCTGCTCATGACCTCAAACTACCGATTTGAATGCAAATTCCTAAAATGAACGGTCGGGTCGTTACACTCTCCCCCACGTAAACATATGTTCATCCTCGAACGTGTAAAGAATCGTTCCAAAGCCATCAAATCACTAACTTCACTCCCCGTACACATACCCATGGGTGATACCACGTCACCCCAATCCATATAAGCCTGAAAACATAACCTAACTGAAGATCATTACTTCAACCTTAGTCCATAAACCTTAGAATTCAATTTCCAACATCTGAAACTCATTATAAGACCTGATTCTCGCATCGATACACTGCATATAATCTAAACAAATTGTATCAAGCCATAACCATATTCTAGAATATAATCACATGATATACCACATAACTCAAACACTCGTAGAAATAACTTCCGATCACAATAGCCGCCTAATAACAAACCCGGTAACGGTAACAAACCTCATATCAAATAAAACCTTGTTCTAAACCTCAGTACACTGTCGATAATGAAAGAAACACGCAAAAACTAATAACCATCCATCAAATCAACAAGGCGTGGAGCTCTCTCGCCCGCCAAGAACCATAGCCAAATTTTGAGCTGACTAATGACGTTACTCTTTTAAAGATACCTTAATCAAATTCGATAGAGCTCATTCCAGGTCCAATAACCTCATCTCATCCAGTACAAGCTGCACGACCGACATGTCACATCAACAATACCTCGAGCCACATACCGTATAACCCGTGCATCAAACAAACACAACTCGAATGTAACCAAAGATGGAAGAAGAACCAAATGAGAGAACCATCCTACAAGCTTGATAGATATCACCACAAAGCACAATGCTATGAACCCATCTGACCGAGAAGAAGCAAACACATAAAATAAACACAAGGATCATGTTCCAACACAACTCCGCTGCAATGCGTGACCCAATCTGAACACTGACCTACATGGAATACCTCGAGCCGTGATGATCAAAATCAATTACCATATGCATATCGACAACAAACACGTGAAGTAAATGACCATAACCATGGAGAAACCAATAGAAAAATATACCACAGAAAGGAAAGCCATAACCAAGGTGCAATCCATCATTCAACACCTCAAGAACCATCTCACTCGAATGTCACCACAAGGCTTAAATAGAACCGCATCAAGTATGTAAATAGCCAATAGTCTCACAACCCATTGTAGCTCAAGAGAGTAACACATGGAACATATCAAATACGAATAAGATCAACTCTAATCGAATGACATACCCTTCAACAATATCTGTGTCGAGTAAACAAATCCGACCTAGTGTAGGATACGCATCCTCATTAGGCCTACAACTGGTGGTCTCAAAATCAATTCTAGTCTCCCAAAATAGGTAGATAATATCCAAAATATCCATAATAACCTATCCATAACAGATACAATCAGTCGTCAACCTCTTAACATACCTTCACCGTCCGCACCCAAGGAATAATCTGCCTGTGAGAACCCTCCTAGAATTCAAGAATCTCCATGTCTGATCCTAACTCCACCACTCAAATGACTAACACATCCCTCATACATAATCATCTCACGAGAAATACTTCCACAATTATTTTGTGCCACAGAGAAAAATCTAAACATCAATAGTCGATCAACCTAGCGATTATTATAATACCAGTCAAGCATTCACAGGTCAAAACACACTGTGCCTTCTGAAAGGCGCACCCTTCTCAGTTGATAACAGATAGTACCGGCATTCTTCTAAACATCCAAAACCGTCCATGTTGTTTAGAACCCATGACATTTCCTTCAAATCTGAACCGCAAACTCGTACATGCAAATCTCAATCTGATACATCACACCGCATCTATTATGCCATCATATAAAAATACGAGAGCCCCATTATTAACCCTGAATCACAAATGGGATACACATTCCATCAGCCAGAAACCTTCCACTAGACCTCCATTCAATAGAAAACCACAACATGCAACATAATCCTTATGCCGCTAAAAGACATCCGCCCCATGCCATAGTTGAAACCATCGAGAACTCTTCGAAACACATTAGTATAAACCAGGATATCAGAACTGAATCCCTCTAAGTTAACCAAGTCATGCAGATCGCCAAGACCAAGAATGTTGCTACAAAACACATGTAGAGTCTCACCACCAAAGGAAACGATCACTTCTATTACTATGCTGATCCAAACCACTAACAAGCCGACCTATTTCTTCGAGTCCCCATCGACTTGCCTTCAAGTTAACACTTCTATTTGCCAATATACTACGATCCTTAACCAAAGCTCATCACAAGAGATCCTAGCATGATACCACGTCGTCCTAAAGCCCATAAGCCACTGTATTCCTTCTTAAACACCCAGAATACCGCAATCGAGATACCCACTCTGAAGAGACCTTATGTGAATTTGAAGTTGTTCCTTTAACCTTTCTGATACTGAAATGTGGAACCCCTAATGTTACAGACGTACCGCAAGTCTCGACACCACCCACTATAAATCTCATATCTTATCCATATACAAATTCAGGTAGTCCTCAAATACCGCATCCGAATCTTGAACTCATTAGAACCTCCTCGAGAGTCATCCACCCTGCTCCAATCTCCAATATACCACCTATACGAGCTGAAAGACTTGTACCCCATTATACAAAAATACCTAGAGACGTAACCCCCATCTTTTATGCAACCGAGAAAATCCCTTCTCCTTGTCCACTATGTCTACCACAAATAACAAACCCGAATTAGTCCAAGATTCCCATATATCCATAAATCATAATATATCATGCACCGAAATTTCCTTACTAGAGTCATCCTTGAAATCAACCTCTTGAAGTCATAACTGATGCACAAGTATGCCTTAGACAAAAACTAATATAACACATGACCATGTAATATAATCATCAATAGCAGACTCCCCTACTTGGCTCGAAGACATAGAACGCCACATCTGATAACCCATAATACCCTTGCTCCATAACTGCCATGTTCCCACACTATAGTTCAACTCGATCCTTCATAAACGTAGGTAGCACTAATCAGAAAATATCTCAAATCATCTACTAAGTGCATATTCATCCTCGTGATAGTCTGTCACGACCCAAACCGATGGGCTGCGATAGGCACCCGGTACTTTACTCAACCGAGTACCAACATAACGTATCTTTCTTATTACATCATCATAGGTAAGTGGGCCAGAAGGGGCGTCATGAGATAAAAAAAGTAAACATGATGGAATTTCCGGACATAGAACGACCCAACCTGATATAAAACCTTATACACGTGACATACGGGCCTATAAGGCCAATACGATCATTTATAAACTCAAAACATAGGCCGACAAGGCCATACAAGTATCCGTACACATGACATATGTCTACAAGCCTCTAAGAGTACATACTTATCATAAAGGTCGGGACAGGGCCCCACCATACCAAACAATATACGTCTAAATCATAATGACCAAACAAGCAACTCCGGAGCAAATGGAGCGCACCAACATCTTCCGCTGAGCTGATAGCCTACTTGGAGGACTCTCGACCTGTCTATCAGGACCTGCGGGCATGAAACATAGCATCCCCAGGCAAAAGGGACATCAATACAAATAATGTACCGAGTATGTAAGGAATGAAAATCAGTAAATAATAGACATGAGAGAAACATGGAGTAAAAGACTCAACATGTAAATCTGAATAGCTCTGTGAATCATTAATATTTACAATGTCATGCATATGCGTATAATGTCATACCATGCTTAGGTATATGCGTTTGTAACATCATCAAGCCTCTGAGGGTATCCCATCATATCATCTCGGCCACTATAGGCAAATCATCAACGTATACCAGCTGATCAGGTGGTGGTGCGTATATAACGCCATAACCTTTTCCCATATCCCATATACATATAATATTCGTGTATATAACACCATCTGGTCATGGGTCATCATTCTTCGCTCGGTACTTTGATGAACTCATGAATATTGTTATACCTTATTTCATAGATCCGTTTATCCATCCGTACAACTTTATTGCCATAACTCTTACTTTGATTTATCGTTACTGAGGTCTGTTACCAAACTCCAGGTTACTCTTGTTGCTTATCCTATATGCATAAATCTAAGTCCTTTAATGCTTCTTCATTACTGTTCATCTTAAGAATGATGGTCTAAACTCATCTCATACTTTGTAACTTTTATGCATCCATTGTTGATTCACCTTAATACCGATAGCTTGACCTCTTATGTAACACTGCTGCTAGGGCTCACGTCTCTTCAGGGAACATCTGAAATGATTAGACTAATCCACCTGGGGGCGATACCATGCTTTCATAGCATCCCAATGTGATTCACATTACGTGAGTATTTTAATCCTGAGGACTTATCCATTCTCGTCACCTTCTCACTCGCCCTTTCTTATCCTTACTCCTGTCTTCTAGAACATTGTCGCTTTAGCTTACAATAGCTTGCGACCTACACCTATCTATTTATATTACTCGCAACCTTTAAATTTGCTTGTATCATAGATTTCCTTATGTCATTCTGGAACATCAAGCAAGACATCACATCGTCTATAACTCTTCTTTACTTTACTCTCTTAATCAAGCTTCTCGATACCTAGAAACCATAGGCTAGAAGACATGCTACTGACGACGCCGCTATTATTCCTGGGTATTGAATGCCCGCACTTCTAGCCTTCTATTCGAAGTAAGGACTATTCACAACCTTCTGCATTTGAGTATATCGTACATTGTCCACCTTTACCTTACTTATCTTAAAGTCTCACATCATATCTTCTATCTCTTTCATAACCCTCCTTCCACATAGGTATAATTCAAATCCACAACTTGAAGCTCTCTTATAATACTTGCACCTCTGGTGCATACACAATCTGGTGGGAGCTTCATACTGACTTCTTATGAAGCTGGTACTTTTCTAACTGGCTTTATCGTAGAGCCACTATAGAATATGGCTACTGTACTATCTCTCTTATTCCTCTGATATCTAAGAGTAATCCTGCAATGTTCTCAATTACGAGGTCTATCATTTTCTAGGTCCAATAATCAGATTCTTGATTTACTTCGTTGATGTAACTCTTTAGTTCCCTCCTCCTTCTGATCAGCCTTTATGTAAGCTTAAGCTATCTTTCGATCTATGGCTCATGGTATTTGTTATTACTTAGCCTTTCATGGATGCTATGGAATATCCATGACACAATCTTCTAACAATTCAATCATTTGTCCATGACCCGGGCTCAATTCTTTCTTTTAACTTATACCGGAGTCTTTTACGGTTGTATGATTGTTAACATATATGCTGCATGGATAATACTCTAAAATCTTGAGTGCGTTATAGTATAACTAACTCTAGATCATTGATGGAATAATTCCTTTCGTTCCTTCTCAGCTTTCTTTAAACGCAAGTTATTACTTTTCCTGGTCTTTCTGCCCTCTTGTTGCGTGCATACTTAACTTATCTGAGTTCCCACGCATGCCGAAATTTTTATGCAACTCATATGGTCTCGAATATTACTTTTGATTTTACTCCCCATTCATTACCCATGGTAGGTGTCACTTTCTTTTGGAGTGCATACAATTTTATAGTGAGAATGTTGTTACAAGACCATTTCCTCTTTGGGTCACTGTGCTTAGGTTGAAGTCTTCTTCCTTATTTCCTCAGCTAATCTTTCATTGTAGTACTTAGGGAAGACCCTCTGACTCTTGTAAAGCTACGAGCTTATTACATCACATTCCCGATAGAATTTTTGATGTTCGTACTCACCTATAATTATCCTTAGTTACTTACCTCCACACTCATTAGCT